>NW_017300037.1:40728-44146 GCF_001594075.2 Trachymyrmex cornetzi | reverse complement strand
TATATAATATAGATATTCTATTATTATATAATGAAAAGTAATACAATAAACAAAAATTAATAAAATTTGTAAAAATGTAAAAAAAAATAAATCATAAAAAACAAAAAAAAATAAAATTTGTTAAAATGTAAAAAAAAATAAAAAACTAAATCATAAAAAAACGAAAAAAAATAAAATTTATAAAAATGTAAAAAAAATTAAATCAGAAAAGAAAACAAAAAAAAATATGGAGTCGATAACCGCTACGTCCTCGTTTCGTGACTCTGGGTTCGGCAGAAAGCGGAATATGTCCTAAATTCAAGAATTTTTTTTTAATTTCACCGCCATATTGGACCCGACATTTTTCATTTTTAAAATCTGACTTCATATTCGTAATCAGCGACCCTAAAAACCCCTTTATACCATTATTATATTATAGTAAATCCGTCAACATTTTTGTGAAATTTAGCGTGTCACATAAAATCCGGCCATGTTTTTTGAGGTTAGAAAAAATCATGACGTGATGGAACAAAACGAACTTTAGATTCGTGTTCAGCGACCTCGAAAACATATAATACACATGGTCTGGTCAAAAGAAATTTTCATCGATTTTTTTTTGTGGTCCTGTGTAATCAGTGAAGTTCAACTAAAAAGGGAAGAATGTTTGAGCATTACCTAACTAAAATACTGAAATCTACACGTTAATTTCAATTTTCCAATATCATATTCATTGAATTTAAGCACTAAAACAAGGTTAGTTAGATCACATAATAAAGATTAGCTAGGTTAAGCATCTCACATTTAATTCACTGATTACTAGTGGTATACTTGGCATTGATATCAGTGATTATCCACCGATTCAGATTTAGATGGTATATAACACGAGAATTCCCTGCTTTAAAATATGTTTGATAAACTGTAGGGGATCCTCCCCCAATGATCTTGACTTTGACATGTGTTGTTAAGGCCATGCCCTGAGTGACCTTCAACAAGTTTTAATATTTAAATTTTTTAATAAAGAATAATCACAGTACATACATCTGAATAAAGAATTTTAATCAATATTTACATTATCTAGTGGGTTTATTGCACTCATGATATTAAAGAATTTATCAATTCGTTCATCATAATTAAACATTCTTTTAAATATGAATTCCGCAATGTAATGGCTAAAGCGATATTCGCGTGTACCATAGCGAGGAATATTCGATCGCAATTCTCTTCATAATTAAACTTCTTTATTAATAATCAAACATTTTAAAGCAAGGAATTCTCGTGTTATATAGTTGAACTTTTTTGTTTATAACTTTTTAACGAATAACGAGCGACGGTTAAAACTTGTTGAAACTCATTCAGGGTCATGATCTTAACAACATATGTCAAGGTCAAGGTCATGGGGGGGAGGTCCCCTAGTCGAAATATTTACTTTATTTTAATCGGGTGGCACCCAGTTGGACACGGCTCAATTGGACACGAGCCACTCAGCGCTTGAGACTACAAAGCTCCTAAGCACTGGTCGCTGTGATTGGTGGTGTCCAATCGAGCCGTGATCAATCGGGATCACTCCTTTTAATCTGTCATAATACTTTTTGATGTTTGAATTCTTTATATATTGACGTTTCACCACTGAGAGTTTTTTGAAATTTCATTGTATTTGTTATTTATTTGATTTGGTAATTTAATATTGTATTTCTGCATTTTAACACTGAAGATGGCTTTGTAAGCCGAAACGTTTCTGTAGAATATTATTTAGTATTTATATTCTTATGTTAATTATGTTAATTTAAAATTATTCTGATTATAAGCTCGAAACAAGCCACGACATTGTGTAATTTTTTTTCTGAAATATACGAGCATTTTTACTCTAGTAATTAAATAGCACTTTAACTATTTTTATGGATAATAGAAATTATAATATTACAGTTAATTGAAATGCAGAAATATTGTGAAAATATAATAATTAAATAATATAATTAATACAATATACACTATTAAAAAAAGTATGGCACAGAAAAATTGTGGGCAAAAATTGGCTAACTTTGACTAACGATAACACTGTAAAAAGTTATCGGAAGACAATATTTTTTTCGAATTAAAGCTTAAAATCTCTACTTTAAGACACTATGGCCAGATTTTAAGTTTGAGGCACTCCTGCCACTGGAACTCTAAAAAATATGGGTGTGTTTTCATATTTAAAATTGCAAAGTTTGATGGAATGTACAGACTTTGTAAAATTTTTTTAGGGAATGCCATTTGCGGCGGCATAAAGTTCGAACTTTCCCCTTTAATTAAAAAAAAAAACCGAGTTGCTGTAATTTTTTTTTTGTAAAGTTATAGCACTTTAAGGTTACCCTTGTATTTTTGACATGTATTATCAATATTATTTGCATTATCGGATATGCACCACGACGAGGTTGCTGGATGGATCTTGCACATTTATGCGAGTGTGTAGATTTTGCGCATAGTAGAGATGGGCATAGCGGAACATTATATTGCTTCAAAACATTAGGAACTGTCACTCTAATGTTCCGTTCAGAAGGTTCCGTTCATTTGCTCCACTCTCTTTTAGTAAGATGGCGCAGTCCTACAAGTCATGAATGTTCCATTCACTTTGACCGGATTCTTTACTGACCAAAAAATTCGAAACGCCATGAAAAAAATTAACGAAACTAGAGATATACTGTTCAGAGATATTTCGTTCACTTTGAATGGATCCTTTTACTTTTTTACTAATCTGTGGCTCGAGAGGTACGTAGTACATAGATCGTATTGCGCATCCCCTTCTCTCCAGAAAGAATGGCTGCGTTCAGCATAGAAAGTAGCTTTGCAACTGTTGTAAAATTCTTCAATATGATTGGTCTTGCCCTTAGTTCCTCATTGGATCTAAATGTATAAACCAATCATATTCAAGAATTTTACAACAGGTGCAAAGCTGCTTTCTCTGCTGAACGCAGCCAATGGTTGTGTTCGGCAGATTCAATTGTTGCAGAGCGGATCCGTGAGCACTCGCTGCTATTGGTGTATTCTTTCAGATCATCCAATCAACATTATGACGATACGAAGCAAAATCCATCCGAATCCTGTTTTCTGATTGGTTGCAGAGCGTCGGACGACGCACATCGGATGCAGTGTGAAACCAGCAACAGATTAGTAAAAGAATCCGTTCAAATTGAATGAAATATCTCTGATTTCCGAACAGTACATCTGTAGTTTGGTTCATTTTTTCTATGGCGTTTCGAATCTTTCGGTCAGTAAAAGGATCCGTTCAAAGTCAACGGAACGTTCATGAACGACACATCTCGAGCGCATAGTGCTTTTGCGTATAAATTTCAATAACGCGTGTTGCCTACGCGTTGCTCGATTACTGCTTGCAGACGAATCCTTTTTTTTTTTTGGTTACGGAAGTGAAATGTCTACGCATACTCCGAGATTCCGGGGG
>NW_017300037.1:39053-39471 GCF_001594075.2 Trachymyrmex cornetzi | reverse complement strand
AGGGCATCAGCCACGCACTCCAACGGGGGGGCCCCCACAAGGACCGCCAAGGCGTCGCTCGACACGGTCCTGTAGGCCTTCGCCATTCTCAGGGCCAGCCGCCTTTGCACACCGTGCAGATTCTTACGAATCCGGCGGCTGGCACGGGCCTCCTGATGCCATATCGGGGCCCCGTACAGGGCCCCGGACAGGACCGCGTGCGCGTACGCACACCTCACTCCGTCTCCCGGATCACCGAGGTTGGGCATCAGGCCGAGCAGAGCATCGGCCCGACGGCCCAATCGCGGGGCCAAGCCGTCAAAGTGATCGGCAAAGCCCCAGCGACCATCCAGGGTGAGGCCCAGATACTTTAAGTTGGGCCCCACCGGGATGCGGACCTCGTCCACCGTGACCCAGGCCTCCGGCGGTGACCCGCCAG
>NW_017300037.1:27297-38903 GCF_001594075.2 Trachymyrmex cornetzi | reverse complement strand
ACGTTGCTGTCGGGGGGCAGGGCCACTTGGAGCAGGATGTCGTACGCCATGTTTCACAGCAGGGGGCCCAGCATGGACCCCTGCGGAACGCCGCACGACACGTCCCTCCGCTGCTGGAGTCCCTCTTTAGTGTGGAACTCCAGCTTGCAGACGATTCCTCAAATTAATGCAGCTCCTAATTTTTTTCTGCAGAATGTCATTTGTACTAGAAAAAGAGGTTTGTCTTGCCAAACCTTTTAATTTATGATCTATCATTTAGTACATTATAATATATTATCTGAAATGACATTCTGCCGGAAGAAATTAGGGCCTATATTAATATGAGGAATAGACTGCAAGCAGTAATCGAGCAACGCGGAGGCAACATGTGTTATTGAAATTTACACGCAAAAAAACAATGTACATAATCTAAACACACACAGAAAAGTGCAATATCCATCCAGCAACCTGATCGTAGTGTATATCCAGTAATATCGGTAGCATATGTAAAAAATGCATGGGTAACTTTCAAGTGTTGTAACTTTGCAAAAAAAATCGAAACGACTCATTTTTTTTAAATTAAAGGGGAAAGTTCAAATTTTACTGCAAACTGCATCCTCAAAAAAATTTTACAAAATCCGTACATTTCGTAAAAACTGCAATTTTTAACAAATTATATTTCCTTTCGTGTTCTTCTAGTGAGGCGGCGTAAATAACAATATTATCCATATAAACGAATAGCTCTTCTCCCTGTAATCCGGTTAATACCAAATCCATTAACCGCTGGAAGGTAGAAGGAGCGTTTTTTAATCCAAAGGGCATCCGATCAAATTCGTAGTGACCGAATGGAGTTGTAAATGCTGTTTTATGGCTATCTGCAGGATCCATTTTTATTTGATGAAATCCAGAGGCTAAGTTACATACTGAAAAGTACTGCGCTCCGCCTAATTGATCTAAAATATCGACGATATTAGGAAGCGGGTAGGCATCGCCAATAGTCTTATCATTCAAGGCCCGGAAATCCAAGACCATTCTCCATCGTTTGTTTCCTTTTGAGTCTTCCTTTTTTGGCACAATCCAGATAGGTGTATTGTATGGTGAACTGAGAGGGTTTTACGATGCCTCCCTCTAACAGTTCTTCTACCTATCTATTTATTTCTTCTTTATGAATTTGTGGGAATCTATATTGTCGCGCATTTATAGGTCGATCATCCGTTGTAGGTATTCGATGTTGTAATATATTTGTTGCAGTCAACTTCTCTCCAGGGATGTGAAATCTGTCCTGGCTGTTGGTTATAAGTTTCATTATATTTGCTTCCTCCTGGAAACTTAAGTACTCTAACCGCAGTAATTCCGTAATTTCCGTGAGTCTATTCTTTTCAGCTTCTTCTGACACTACTAAGCATGGAATATTTTTCGCAGTTTCGTTTCGAGGTTCCTGGTTAATTCCCTCTTTATGGTTTGACTTGCGTTTGCGCATAAATTTTTCTATCATTTCTTGAGATTGATTTTGTGTAGACGCTAGGATTTTAGAAGATGGTTTGTTTCTTTTAGAATTACGGACATTTATGTAAGGGTTATGTGATTGTATTCTTTCTAGAAATTCATCGATAGTAACATAAGAGGAATTATTTTGATGAATATCATTTTTTGCGGGTATTCCAACCCTTAGTAATTTAACTTCTTCAAGAGGGGAGCTCTTTTCTTTTGACTCCTTTTGATAAAATTGAGTCGTGTTGCACAGTGAGGTTTGGTTACTTCCCTCCTTGCAACCGATAGGAGTAGAATTTACCAGGGAGGTACGGAAACTTTCCTCTAGAATTCTAGGATTATTTGAATTTTCAGGAGAGGTTTGGTAACTTCCCTCTCCAAGGATTTTGGAATTATTAAAATTTTCAGGAGAGGTTTGGTAACTTCCCTCTCCAAAGATTTTGGAATTATTAAAATTTTCAGGAGAGGTTTGGTAACTTCCCTCCCCAAGGATTTTGGATTTATTAAAATTTTCAGGAGAGGTTTGGTAACTTCCTTCTTCAAGGGTTTTGGAACCTAGGATTTCGGAGGGGATGTAGAAATCCTCCTCTCGATGAATATTTGGAGTAGAATCTCTCTCTTTATTTGATTCTTTAATTCCTTTTATTAATTTATTCTTATTTTTTTTTTAAATACTTCATTTCTTCCTTTTATTTTTTCGTCATTCTTCCCTTCTGTCATAGTGACTTCGTCAATCGTAATTCCTTCGTTGTTATCGTCGTTACTAACGTCTTCGAGATTTTGAATATCTTTTGGGTGAATATGACAATTTTGCGTGTTTACAATTACTTTTTGATTAATTTGCATTTCGACGCTTGAGCTATCATTGTCGAATAATTCATTTAGAGGTTGAAGGCGCAGGGTTGGTACTTGCACTTCAGCTTCTTCGTCTAATGTACTTATGACGTTTAAATATGCTTTTCCAGAGACATTTTCTACTATAGTATCTCCCAGATAAATTCCGCGTGCTATTTTTAATTTCGGTACATCCTATTTATATATATATATATATATATATATCTGGATTTAATATTCTCACATAAAACAAAGATTCTGATCGTGGTGGTGCGATGATGGTTTCTGGTGAAAAGAAAGGTATATTAATTCCTGATATATCTAAATATCCTTTCGCGTAATCTATTTTCGAGGAAGTCTGTTGGAAAAAGTCGTTACCTAATATGCCGGATTGCGAGATTGGGAAATTGTTTGACACGAGATGAAAGGTTACCGTTTGATTGAAAAGGGATACGGTTATTTCTCCGAGAGTATAAACAGGGTGTTCGTTTATCCCATTTAATTTTAAAATATTATTATAATTGATGGTCTTGTTTTCAGGAGCAAATTTTTTCCTTAATTACATTGGGTCCAGAACCCGTGTCTAACATTAATGTTATTGGCGGAATTAAATCACAATTGTTTATCTGAACGGTAGGTGCGTGGGTATTTTTATCGAAATTTACTGTCACCTGTCGTATGCCTGACACGTTTTCACCTACTTGGTTTCCTGTGAAGTCGTCGGGTGTAAAGCTCGTTCGGACTCCTGTTGTACACCCGATTTCGAGGGGCCTTGAGAGTTTCCCCGATTATCGTTTTTCCTACGGTTATTACTGGCAATGCGCAATTCACATGATTCAATCAAGTGGCGCGGTTCCTTGCAATAACGACAGAAGATGTTACCTTTAATATTTTGCTGTCGACTTATTTTTAAGCGACAATCCTGGGTAATGTGTCCAAAGTTATTGCATACTTGACAAATGGTTTTTGATTTATTATTTTGACCACGTTCAGCGTTTTGTCTCTTCCAACAATTACTAGCAAGGTGGCCGCTTTTATCGCTCCACTGACAGTTAACTGGGCCTTTATTCGCGAGAAAATTGACGTTATTGTTTGAGCGACACGTTTTAGCAATATGTCCAGATTTTGAACATAATTGACAAATTTCGACGTTTGCTTGTAATACATTTATGGGTCGAGAGGATCGAGGATGGCGAAATCGACATCTATCGGCACTGTGACCCCGTTTCCGACAAATTTGACATATCAAAATTTCTATCCCTAAATCCGGCTTTGATTGGGAATTTAGTGTTAGTTTCCTACAATTGGTAGCTACATGACCTTCCTTGTGACATATCTGGCAATTTTCCTTTAAGGTGTTAGTAGAATTGCACAGTTTATGATCTAACCCTTCTCTTTGTCCCTGTCGCAAATCTGTCATTTCCTGTAACTCTCTTTCTATCCTTAGCGCGTCAGCTACAGTCTCTTGTACGCCTAGATTTCTAGCTATTCTCTGCTCTATCTCGGATTTTAGCCCTCTTATAAAACATTTGCACATGTCCTTTTCAAGTGAAGCTTTAATGATGGGGCTTGCTATGTCGGTTCCAGGACTTCTACATGTTTCTAATATTTGTTTTCCCAGGATTTTTACTCTATTCGCGTATGTAATTACATCTTCGTTATTTCTTTGGTAAATACTCCCTAATTCCCCTTGCAACTGATATACATTTTTAGCAGGCCCATAGATTTGTTTTAAGTACTGTGTTAATTCGTTTACGCTATTAAAGTTTCTATCTTGTATGTTGCGACGCGCCTCCCCTACTATCCTGGTTCTTATAATTTTCGTAAATTGCGACTCTGCTTCTGCGGGTAGCATACATCTCGCCTCCTCGCATCCTTCGATAAAATAAGTTAATGGTACGTTCTGACCGTCAAAGAAAGGGACGGCTTCGATGGCACATTTCAAAGTGCCATACAAATTACCGTTTCCCGTTGGCCCATTGGGACCTTCAGTTTTGGGGGTAGCCATAATACTAAGCGATGGTTGTATTGTCTCGTCGAGATCGTAGGAAGAGCCGAGATCGAACACAAGGAGTTTCGAAAAATTCGTTGAAATATCTTTTGTAATTTCTAACTTGTTAAAATCGAGATTAGACTCCCCAACAGTAGATTGAGAGGGTTTGGCAGGAGTGGAAGTGTATATCGTGTCTGGTGTGTTTGATTCAGGTTCAATTGAGTTACCGAGAGCAGTTTTATAAAGATTTTCTGCTGTAGATATTTATCGGTTGTAGAATCCGAGTTCATTACCTCAACCAAAGATCGTACTTTTCATCCCGGACGAGCCCCCAATTTCAAGGTTCTGTTACGTCCAGGCCCCAAAAGTATTTTTATGTTAATGGAAAGAAGGAATTAGGAGGGGGCCAAGGTAGGGCGCAACTTATACCGCTTTTTGTGGCTTATCGCTCCGTGGACGTGTGCCACAACTCGGAAGCACTTGTGCGAGTCTTTGGTGGGTAAACGCAAATACGAAGCGCTATTACGCCGCCCAAGACAGTGCCATCGTTGGTCCTTATTTTTGGTCAAGGAACTTAATCCTTATAACAAGGGATAGGACCCGTATGATCTTCGAGGTGAAGGAATGAGTCGGAAGGGTTAGAGAATGAAGGGTGACTCAATTTAAATTACAACTAATATTTAATATATTCTAACAATTTATGCATTACAATGTTCGATACATTATAAATTGGACAGTATTATCCTTTCGTCTAGTCGCATAACTAATCGACATGTGAGTATATCTATGTTTTATTATATAGCTGTGTGTGTGTGTGTGTGTGTGTGTGTGTGTGTGTTTATGGGGAAGGAGAAGAGCGCCTGTTAATTTCGATATAATATTCCAAAGATTTCAGGATTTTGTCGTAATCGGTGTCGTCTTCTGGGGGAACGGGGGAATAGGAAATGGGGTGAATTCGTAGTGGGAAGGTGATGGGAAGTTGGGAACGGTGATGGGAGAAGATTCCGTCAGGTATATAAGAGGAATTTCTGAACTGCTGGGGGTGAATTCGTCTTTGGGTTATTTATAGGAGCTAGCCGGTTGGGTGTGGGGGTCCGCTACAGTTTTTAGGTTCCGGTTAGGAGGTGGAGTTCCCTTAAGAAGCGCCTCGATCCTCGCTCTCTTCCGACGTCCCGTACGATGGCGATTACGCTTGACCACCTACGCATGAAATTCTCTTTAATTTGGCTGTCGTGATGTTGAGAGAGATGGATTCGGATGGTGAAGTTTTAACTCAAGGAACTAAATATGAGAGAGAGAGAGAGAGAGAGAGAGAAATTACTGAAGCGTTTTGGTTGATTCGAGTGATTATAGAAAGAAAGGGGTCGCGAACTATTCAAAACGGGTTGACGCTTCGCGAGTTCGCAGGGAAAGAAAGAGATGCGAGTTACTCGCAGCGTAATTTCGCTTCAAGATATCGCGGAAAGAAGGAAAGATCGAACTATTCAAAGCGGATTGACGCTTCGTGAGTTCGCAGGGAAAGAGAGAGATGGGAGATACTCAAAGCGGTGTCTCGCTTCGAGTTATCGCGGAAGGAAGAAGACCAGAGAGAGATGGAAATTACTCGAGGGCGTTATTTCGCTTCGAGTAATTGTAGAAAGAGAAAGCGGGAGAAAAAAAGGAATAAGTGTGAAAGAAGAAAAGGGGAAGAGCACGACAGAGAATTATAAGTAGTTACAGGAAGGCGAGTCGATTGCAAAAAAGGGGGTGTTTGTGAATTTTAGATCCCCACAGAAGAAGTAGTTACTCACGGTTTTGGCGGAGAGAGAGAGAGACTAATGAGTCCTTGTGGGAGGAGTCCTCGCAGGATCAGCGGTCGGAGTTGGCTTCTCTCAGAGCTTCCCTTAGACGGGATGGTGGAATTGGACCGCAAGGTGATGGTACGCACTTGACAGCGAGAACTCCGCGCGAATGTTAATAAATCGGACAGCACTTCGTCTCGTAAGTAATTACGTTAATATTCGACTGCTCTACACTGTCCTCGCGAAGGGCTCTTATATTCCATACATAAGGTACGCTGTTTTTTCGGACTTTGGACTTTGATTCGATGGTGATTCACCCTGTTTTGAGTGTTATTGTTTCGAAATATAGGAGTGACTAATGATTTTTCTTTGAATTATTGGGAAAGCCTTTCTAAAAATAAAAGTGATTACATATATTTCTATGAGTCATACTGCCACTAGGCGTGCACGTGTGATAATTAACACATTTAGTATCTACAGTTATTTGGTGATATTAATTATTCCTTCGTTAAGAATCGATCTTCGATCGGTCACGCGATTGGGGCTGATCCCGATTGACCACGTCTCGATTGGACACCACCAATCACAGCGACCGGTGCTTAGGAGCTTTGTAGTCTCAAGCGCTGTGAGTGGCTCGTGTCCAATTGAGCCGTGTCCAACTGGGTGCCACCTGCTATTGACTCTCTAATAGACTCTCTGATATCTTAGGGATTGCATGCATGGAACTGCGAGTGATTCACATTTGAGAAATAAGTTCTCTCCACGGAAGAAAAGAATCGTGGAGTCGTCAGGACGTAACACTGTAATACCACTAATATGATACCACTAGTGTGGTACCACTTGGGTTTTTAAAGATAGTACACCACTTAGGTTTTTTTATACAAATGATACATGTTAAAATTAAATAAATAATAAATAAATAATAAGAATAGTATCAATAAGATTTTTAAAGATAATACCATTTGGGTTTTACTTTTTGGTAGAATTTAATTAATTTATAAAAATTTTATAGGATTCAACTTTGCTAATTGTTGATATCAAACCTTTCATACGAATACATACAATTTTGTGAAATTTAACTTGGCACTAGTTGTTGATATCAAATCTTTTATACACATAATACATATCATTAAAGTAAGTAAAAGTAATAATAAAGGTAGGGTACCACTTGGGTTTTACTTTTTAATTTCGGGGGTAGCCTTTTATACACATGACACATATCATTAGAGTTAACTAAATTTTATAATGGATATCATTAAAATTAATAAATAAATAACTTGGCGCCTATTGTTGATATCAAATCTTTTATACACAAGACATATTAGAGTTAAGTAAAAATAACAAAGATAGTGTACCACTTGGGTTTTATTTTTTAATTTGGTAAAATTTAACTTGATAAAGATAGTACCACTTGGATTTTACTTTTTAATTTGATAAAATGTATCTTGGTGCCTGTTGTTAATATCAAATCTTTGATACAAATGAAATATTTGAAATAAATAAATAATAAGTAAATAATAAGAATAGTGCCACTTGATAAATAAATATATCATTTATAGATAGTAGCACTTAGGTTGTACTTTTTAATAATTTGGTATAGCAGTTTTTTTTATACTGGTTGCTTTTCATTTAATAACATAGAATGACACTTGTATCAACTTGTGTCGACTTGTGTCATCAAATGGAAAGCCACTTATCATTTAGATTTTATCATATTAGATTTTACCATATAAATAATTTTTTTCGGTAAGCTCACGTTCTTAGCGCCTTTTTTACCTTTTTTTAAAAGGTAAATTTGTTAATAACCAACAGCAAGTCTGTATATTTATTACTTGCGTGAAGTCTTATGAGAAATGCGATCGCGTTTCTTAGCACTCAAAGAGTTTATCAATGTTTAAAAAAAAAACGTAAGCCAAATACACTTTAAAAGCTTATTGTTATCTTAATAATAAAATTGTTATTGTAGATGATCAATAATACTATTTTGCTCCAGCTTTTTGAAACAAACAGAGGAATAAGTTTGGAAGCACCGTAATAGTGCTCGATACAACTGTTTACTATAATTTCAAATCTTAAATGTCTTTTAAGTACGTAGATATCAAGTCACATGTTTCCACGATGAGATTCTTCTTTTATGAATTGTGTCATGTTTTAACATTTACACACTTCGATTACACTCACTTGACAAAACGAGGAATTCATTAATCGATTTATCAGTTAAGCACTAACAATCACAAACGATAATTATTCGGTAACTGAAAATCACACGAAGAAAGAAAGCTGACGGACTTTCTTGATTATGGGTTATGGGCAGTAAGTTCATAGAACTGCACTCACTGTACCCATAACCAAGAAAGTCAGTCAGCTGCTTGCCACACGTAAATACATGCTGTGCTGTTGTGTACGGACTTACAGACGTGTTTCTTTCTTTTTATGATTTTCAGTCACCGAATAATCAATCGTTTGTAATTGGTAGTGATTAACTGATAAATTGATTAATAAATTCCTTGTTTTATTAAGTGGGTGCATACGAAGTGTTTCAACGTTGAAACGTGATACAATTTGTAAAAAGAAGAATCTCATCATGGAAATGTGACTTGATATCTACGTACTTAAAGGACATTTAATATTTGAGTGATAAAAGTGATCTATAGTAAAAAGTTGTGTCGAGCACTATTACGGTGCATCCAAACTTATTCCTCCGTCTGTTTCAAGAAGCTAGAGCAAAATGGAATCATTGAACATCTACAAGGTAATAACAATTTTTATAATAAAGATAATAATAAGCTTTTAAAGTATTTATCTTATGTTCTTTTTTGAACATTTATAACTTTTTGAGTGCTAAGAAGCACGACCGCATTTCTCATAAGACTTCCCGTAAGTAATAAATGCTACGAGCGCAATAAAGTTGTTAAAGAAATTTTTATAAAAGTAAGACATTTAAAAATAATTACGTGTGACAAGTATTATAACGGCTATTGAGATACAATTAAGTCTAACAAATGTTTCAGTACCTCAAATTGTAAGAAACGCTCTTGGAATTCGACATAATGAAATAATTGTATGATTTGTATGTCAATAATAGTTATATAATGCTTAACGCACGTAATTATTGTCTAACTTTGCTTTTTTACAAAATTTCTCTAACAATTGTATCAATTAAAAAGCAATTCGATACCCAGAGGGAGTAATCGTTTTTGAATTCCGGTGTACAATCTGTTCCTTGAATTCCTCGAAGTCCGATGAAGTCCGATAAAGTCCGATGAAGTCCGGTGAAGTCCGATGAAGTCCGACAAAACCCGATTAATTCATGAATTCCTTGAAGTCCGGCGAAGTTCGATAAAATCCGATGAACTCCATTGAAGTCCGGCGAAGTCTGTCGAAGTCCGTTGAATTTCGATGAAGTCCGTGACAGTCCCTAAAGTCCGGTGAAGTCTTTCTGAAACGTTCGAACTCCACGTATACATCTATTTTATGAGTGGTTACTCCCTCGTAGCATACGGACTTAAGAGCCAGCCGCGCGCGTCCAGTGGTTCTCAACAAGGTTATTATTTAAGCGTATATTGCACAAAATTGTTCTAAGCAGATTATATCAATACAAATGTTATGTGTCATTTGAAAACAATCTTACAAAGTGATATTTTAGGTTCAACAAATAGAATACGATAAAGAACAGTATAGAAGAGGGGGGAGAGGGAATAGCTTTAAACATTTTTTCTTCTCAGGCTCATAAATTACTATGTAATGAAATTATTTATATTTCTGTTGTGCTAGTAACTTTTACAGATATTGATGTACAATAATAAATGACAATTGAAACAAATATCATAATAACAAATATGTTTTATTTATATTTTAAAAAAGCCTTTTTATGTTCAAAAGTACCCCTTTGGGGGGAGGGCAGTTTTGAAAGGGAGAGGTTCATTTGGACACGTTACAATTAGACACGTTGCAATTGGACACGTTGCAAATGGACACGTTATATTGGACACGTAACATTGGACACGTTAATATTGGATACGTATCACTTGGACTCGTTAATATAGGACCTCACGTTATGTTGTGACCGAATTCGATTTCGTCAACGAGGATCTCGGTCTCTCAGATAATGTGTTATTGGTCGCTACGTCTTTTGACCTCTAAAGACGAAGATAAGTCTAAAGACGAAGATAAGGTCGTTTTTACTGCCTTGTTGAAGCTCAGCTGACTGTGTTTCACAGGGAAGTCTAGATCCTCCCGTGTATTACTGGCGTGATTAAGAATGGGTTCTCGACACAAAATGTCACTCAGTTGCATAACATAACAGCTCATTTATTCAAATTATGTATAATGTAGGTCGCATTAATTCGCCTGTTCCACACATAGATCGCACTCCCGCGACTCTCCTTCGGTGAGAGATATACTCCGTGCTTACACTCTTACGATACGCTCGCTTAACGGCTTCTCGGTTCGCGTTCTTCGGGGAAACTTCACGTTATCCGTATTACGTCACCTCGCGCTTATCGTTCGGAGGATGTTTCTCCTTTTCCGACTAATATCGCTCGGTTGTATAATACACCCTTCAATAACGTTTTGCATCAGTAGCGTCCGTTATCACTCCCGTCTCAACGACTCGCTCCGGATAATAGCCCGTTTTCGACTTCCCAAATATGACTTATCTCATTAGCGTTCAGCGTAAGACTCTATTCTCACAATATCTTATTCCGGTAACAGCCCGAGTAATACTATCATCTGATTTGTCTCATTAACGACCTGCGTGAGACCCCTGTCTCGGAACGTCCTACTCTGACATCCGCTCGGCTGAGACTCCTCAATGCTCTCGTCTGGTCGCCGTAGCTGGCTCCGCCTCCCCATTCTCGCTACTCCTGACATACGGAGTTGACGCTCTAAGCGCTCGCTTCGCTAATAGCGTATTTCACTGGCTGCACTGGTGCGCACTGAGTGCGCACTCGCCGCGGGCAACGTGTTTCACTGAGCATTTCAGTACGCACGAAAACGGTACACGCTGTTTCACTGGGAATCCTAGTGCCGAATTTTCGCACGCTAGTCTAAGAATTCGGCACGAGCTACGAGAGACGGTGCCAGATCAGTGCAATATGACTGCACGGCGGGAAGTAGAGAATTCCAAAATTCGATTTGCGTTTGAACTACTAGAATTGTTGTCTTCGTCATCATCTAGTAGCAGTGATGAAGATGTATATTTTAAAACTCCACATAAAATTCGCAAAATTGAAAACTTTATTGAATTGGTGCATGAATGTACAGATAAAGAGTTCCCACATAGCAAAAATTGATCTTAGGTACATCCTACAGACGTATGTCGAGGGATTTTCAAACATCCTGAGTACGTATCTGAAGAAACTTAGGAGGTATTTAGGACATATTGAGGATGTTCGTATGTCCGCTTATTCTACATCCATAGGACATCATCATTCAGATATCATTAAGATGGTTCTGGATAACCAAATTTCATCCTATCTTTATCCAGTGGACGTCCTAAAATGTCTTTTAGGATGTTAACCCTTGTA
>NW_017300037.1:26905-27252 GCF_001594075.2 Trachymyrmex cornetzi | reverse complement strand
CAGTAGTACTTTTTTACAAGAGTATACCCGCGTCTCGATATGATACAAAATGCAGGAAACGAGTATGCGTCATGAAACTAACTATAGTTAGTTAAATAAAGTTATTCATAAATAACTATATTAAAAAAAAGTATTTTCAGAGGCTCCATGAGCACTCTTTGATCAAGTTAAGAGTGATGAATTCCATTCGCATACGCCTCTTTATAGAGATCTGCGTCATTTTCTCCTTATGGAAAACGAGCCCATCTCGCGGTGGTACTGCGTACTACGCCGCTTGCTTGGCAGCGCCGCGGCGTCCGTAGTATACGTACGCCTATAGCGTATGTATACTCTGCCAGGCAAGCGGC
>NW_017300037.1:19226-19434 GCF_001594075.2 Trachymyrmex cornetzi | reverse complement strand
ATACGTATCCAATATTTTTCGGTGTTTTGAAAGTTTGCCAAGTTTCATTAAGATTGGCGGGTGGCACTTGGGTAGGTTTACTTGTCAGTTTAATCCGCTCTATCAACACAAAAGTGATTGGCGAAAAAGGTCGGGATACCCTGTACAGGAATACGTCTAGCAGCCGAGAAAATACATTTTCGATTATCGGTCGTTTATAACAAGCGAC
>NW_017300037.1:15994-19131 GCF_001594075.2 Trachymyrmex cornetzi | reverse complement strand
GTCTCGCTCGCGCTCGCGGCGAAGACGTCCGACTCGATGCCGGTAGGTGTCTGCTTGGTGGGGGTACAAGTGGTGGGGCTGGATTCCGTGTTGCCGGGGAGCCAAATGTGCATCACTGCCCGTGCCGGCCGTGCCCCGTAAAGGGTTCTAAGTCTTTACGAATTTTCATGTATTTTTTGCGATGTAGGTAATCATTATGTAACAAAAAGCAAAAATAAACAAATGCGCATTAGAAAATTATGATAATATAAGTTTGTTCGCGTCGCATGCTCCAAAATGCTTCAACATGATCGTACCATAGTTCCAACTAACTCTAACAAGCGTATTGGAGTAAGTTCACGTAATAAATCAGCTGCAGACGTAAAAAATAACAAACAAATACATTTCTTTATTATTATTTGTATTAACTATTTATTCTATTTGTTTAAAGGAACTTTCTTCTCTTTGTTACTTCCTTCATTGCTAGGGACCTAACGATACCTCAGATCTTACCAAGATACATACATTACTGAACAGCCATAGCGTTTGCTTAGTGCGCATGTGTCACTTTGTTCCCACACAGCCCATCACTGCGCTGCGCGCGATATCTTGATTTACACACATGTTATTTCCGCCGTCCACGTGGTATTCATCGACCACGTGTTTCGCCAACGAAACGTCACTTCTCGCGGTAATACTTATTACTATAGGATTCCTTGTACTCGCGATATCCGTGATTAATATAATAGTAGTAATATAAACAATAATTATACTCATGATACTAATAATAATAACAGTAATAATAACAACTAATTTTTTCTATGACTACATAATTAACGCAACTCTAATATATTCAATAATTATAACAATAATAATCCTACTAATCATGATAACGCAATTAATGTCTTTGGTGCCATTACGATGACTCAAATCTTTAATCCACCTTTAACCCAAATCTTTAATCCTTTCTCACTAATTAATCTTTTAGACGTATTTCCGCGCTCACCTGTTCGCCTACCGGGTGTGCCGTTAAATCAGTTCTTTTGCACTCGTCCGGATTCGGGGCATGCAGCCGGCACCCTGTTTACGGCTGCAAGGTTAGGGTTAGGATTAGAATTAGTCCAATATTAATTACGTATCCAAGCGATACGTGTCCAATATTAATGTGTCCAAATGGTACGTCCAATATTAACGTGTCCAAGTGATACGTGTACAATATAAGGTGTCCATTTGCAACGTGTCCAATTGCAACGTATCCAATTGTAATGTGCCCAAATGAAGGCCACTCGTTTTGAAATACTCTAGGGCAATTTTGAACGCGTTGTAAAAAAGAAAGATTAAGCGTTTCTTATGTACTAACTTATTTATACAAATACGAGGGTCGTCTGAAAAGTTTTGAGCCTCATCATGAAGATGGCGTTACTCGTCAAAGCCATTCTGGTATTATAATCGTGATACTTACGAAAGATGTCTGTGACAATTGTGGCCACTTTGGACGTTCAGTTCTTGTTTGACAATCATTTGTGTCGTCATTTCGTAAAAATGGAAAAAATTGAATATCGTGCTAAAATTAAATTCTTGCATTTGAAAGGCAATACGTCTACGCAAATTAAAGCCGAGTTGGACGCTGTTTACGGGGACTCTGCCCCATCATTTGCGACCGTGAAAAGATGGGTAGCTGAATTTAAACGTGGTCGTATTGGCTTAGCTGATGATGAGCGGCGTCCCGGATGGCCAACAACTGCGACCACCACCGATAACATCGAAGAAATTCATCAAATGGTAATAGACAACCGTCGAATTAAGATTAGGGAGATAGCAGAGGCTGTTGGCATATCAAAAGAATATGTTTGTCATATATTGACTGAAGAATTAGACATGCGTAAGTTAACCGCGCGTTGGGTGCCACGTTTGCTCACTCTGGATCAAAAACGCATTCGAATGAACATTTCTAAGGCCCTGTTGGAGCGGTTTAAGCGAAACGAGTCGGATTTTTTGCGTCGATTAATAACGGTTGATGAAACTTGGGTTCACCACTTCACTCCTGAAACGAAAGAGCAATTAAAACAGTGGACTGCGAAGGTTGAACCTGCTCCGAAGATGGTTTTATCGGCGGGAAAGATGATGGCGACTGTTTTTTGGGACATAGAATTGTGTTGATTGACTATCTTGAAAAAGGTAAAACAATAACAGGGACGTACTACGCATCATTGCTTGACAAGCTTATAGCAGAAATTGAGAAAAGTCTGCATTTGAAAAAGAAGGAAGTGCTGTTCCATCAAGATAACGCACCGTCTTACACTTCGGCGGTCGCTATGGCAAAAATTCACGAATTGCGGTTCGAATTAATCGACCATCCACCGTATTCACCTGATCTGGCCCCCAGCAATTTTTATCTGTTTCCTAGGCTCAAAGTTTGGCTCGGAGGACAGAAATTTTCATCGAACGAGGAGGTCATCGCATCCGTAGACGCCTATTTTACAAAGCAAGACGCTCAGTATTATTTGAATGGATTAAAGGGGTGGGAGCATCGCTGGAAAAAATGTATCGACTTAAAAGGAGACTATGTGGAAAAACAAAGTTGAATTTGACCGAAAAATTACTTGTTTCTATGTTAGGCTCAAAACTTTTCAGACGACCCTCGTAAATGCCTTTTTAAAAATATATTAAAAGTTGAAAAGGACATCCGTTTCCGGTGCAGAGTTAGAAACACGCGGACGGGCGACTTAAGTGTTACTTTGAGTGATTTGAAAGGATATAAGGGAGTATTTGGGGAGAGTGTGTGTGTGCAGGTGTGAGAGAAAGTGAGTGAGAACGAGGTAGAGTGGAGGGAGAGTCAAAGGACAAAAGGGAGAGTTAGGGGAAATAATAAGGAAAGGTGACAGCGTAGAGAGGCTAGGAATAGGTAGAGTAGTATAGTCGGCAAACAAGGAAGGCGCACGGAAGGCGCGGCGAGATCCGCGAGCGAAACTAGGGAATTTTGGGGTAATAGGGAATAGGAGGCACTGAGTGGAGAAGAAGATAAGTGGGTGAATTGGACAAAATGGAGAAAAAAGAGAGAAAAGGAATAGAGAAATTGTTTGAGGGGAAGAAAGGGAAAGAGAGACGCGATAGTATGGGTAATGTAGAGAAGGGTGGCACCCAGTTGGACACGGCTC
>NW_017300037.1:5381-15927 GCF_001594075.2 Trachymyrmex cornetzi | reverse complement strand
GCCGTGATCAATCGGGATCACCCCGGTGGAGAATATGGTAAAGAAGACGAGGGGGGAGTTGGAGATGGGCGAAGAAAAGAGCAAGAGACCTGGCAGCACGGGATGGGCGAAGGAGTGGTAAAAGAGAAAGACGGGGATCTGGAGAAGAGCGGTGGAACAGAAGAAGAGATATTTAAAAGAAGTTGAATAATGGAAAGGAAAAGAGGATTGAAACTGAGGGAGTGGGAGAAGAGGAGTGGAGAGAAGAGAAATAGGGGATAGATTTGACAGATTCGAGTTATGGATGGAAGAGTTTAGGGAGTTACAGAAGGCAAGAAAACAGAATTTTAGAGCTAATAGAGGGAATAAGGAGGGAATATAATAATTAGAGAAGGGAATGGAAGAAAGAGAAAGAAGAAATAAAAAAGGATATGTAGGAGCTGCGTAATAGAGTAGAAATTTTAGAGCGGAGTAGAATGCCGGAATTGGAGGGGAGTGGGCAGAAGGGCGGTGAGGGGAAGGATTTGATGGGCAGAATAAAGAAGATAGAGAATAACTTGGAAGAGAGAGAGAGGGGGGAGGGGGAAGGGAGGGAGAGAGAGGGGGAGAAGAGAAGAAATGTGATAATTAGACTGCGGAACTTTATGCAAAATACTTAACTGAATGTTTTGTATAAAATACATATTTTGCAATTTTATAAATTTACAGGTGGCAATCTCAATCTTTTTACTTGACCTTTTAATAACTCTTTAACGAACAACGATTGACTGCTAAAACTGTCCGATAGTTAATATTCAGTTAAGTATTTTGCATAAAGTTCCGCAGTCTAGTGATAATAAAGGGAGTAGCGGTAAGGGGGGGGGAGGGGAAGAGAAGGGAAGCGGTGGAGGAGATCCTAGGGGGGATAGGAGTAAAGGTGGAAGTAAAAAAAATTAGAAAAATAAGAGGAGGGACAGAGAGAGGAAGGGGGGAGATTCTTTTAATTAAGTTAACGAATGAAGAACAAAATAGAGAAATAATGGGAAAAAAGAAAAAAATAAAAACCAAATAGAGAGGGCTAATGAGAGTTTCTTATCGCGGTAATTCGTGCAATAAAAAAATTTTTATTTCATGTTACGATAAGTCAGACGTTTCGGCTTCTCTTCGAGCCATCCTCAGTATATCTGAACCATACAAAATAGAATAGTTCCTAATGGCTAAACGAGAGAGTGACCACTCGTTCCATCCTCATCAATTCGTGACACAAGGTTGGCGAGTCTAGTGGCAATGATTGAAGATGAATTCCGCATAGCCATGTACAATTAGATAAAAATTATAAAAAGAAAAACTTAAAGGGAAGAAAAGAGAGAATTTGGGAGGATCTAACATGAAGGGAGAGGAAAATAAGTTATAGATTAGGAGAAATAGCGAGAAGGGAAATGGCGGAAGGGAAAAGTGTATGGGTGAGGGGAGGAAGAATAAGGATAGAAGGGATTTGATGGAGATGGGACAAAGAGAGAGAAAGACACTGATGGAGGAGGGAAGAACCATAGAGGGAAATGTAAGAGGGTGGGGGAAAGGAGATGAAGAGTCATGGAAGGGTGAGAGAGATGTGGGGGAGGGGAGGTTGAGAGGGAGGATGAATGGAAGGTAATGTTCTGGAATGTGGCATGTCTAAGAAATAAAGATATGGAGTTTTGAAAAGGATTGAAAGAATGTGACAGTATTATCAGAGACTTGGGTGGAAGAAAAAAGCTGAGACAAGGTGAAGAAGTCACTCCCAAGAGGGTTTATTTGGAAGGCGCAGTGGGCGGTGAGAGAAAAAAGGAAGGGAAGAGCGATCGGAGGTATGATTATGGGGATAAGAAACGAGCTGCTGGAGAGGGGAGACGAGATAAAGTCAGATGGCGAAGCTATAATAGAAGGGAGTGTGAGAATCGGGGAGGAAAAATGAGAATAAGGAAAATGAAAATAGGAGATAAAGTAGACTAGGACCATCACCCATTGGAAATATGGGTGGTGGCAAAAGGGAGGACATTTAAAAGAGGAATAGTAAAGGGCAAGAAACCGGGAGAGTGACTTGAAATGAAGAGGGAAGAGAGAAATTTAGGGAAAAACTAAGAATAGGAAGGAGGAAAGAGTTATAGAAGGGGATAGAAGAGAATTGGAGAGAAATGAAGAAGGATATTAAGGGAGGGGTATAGTTAATTCGCGGTCAAAAGAAGGCATGTTTTTATGAACTTTTTTAGGCGCTCTGGTTAGTGCTGAAAAAAGAGTACAGATAGTTATGTGAAAGAAAGAAAAAAAAAGAAACGGAGAAATTGTTGAGGGAGGCAGAGCAAGTTAAGAGAGAAAGTGACGTCTAGGAAATTGTAAATAAGGGAAGGAAGAGGAGAAAGGGGATAAATGATGGGATCGAGGAAGAGGAATCGAAAGAGCACTTTATGAGGGTATTAGGAAGAGTGGAACATAGAGTAAGAGAGGGAGAAAAGAGAGAGAGAGGGGAGGAAGAGAGAGAGCTAAGGGGTGGCACCCAGTTGGACACGGCTCAATTGGACACGAGCCATTCACAGCGTTTGAGACTACAAAGCTTTTGAGCACCGGTCGCTGTGATGGGTGGTGTCCAATCGAGCCGTGATCAATCGGGATCACCCCGAGATAAGCAAGTAGGAAATTTTAGGGAGGTGATTAAAAGGATTAAAGATGGGAAAGCAGTAGGAGTGAATGAGGTGTCTGGGGAAATATGGAGATATAGGGGGGAGAAGTTGTTAGAATGGATAGTAGAACATTTTGTAACAAAATATGGAGAGGGGATGGATGGCCGGAGGAATGGAAGGAAGGTGTAATAATTTCGATCGTAAAGAAAGGTGAGGGAAGAAAAGTAGGGGAATATAGGGGACTAACTTTAATGACAGCATTGTACAAGATGTATAATGGTGTTAGTTGAAAGATTAAAAATGGAGTGGGAGGAAAAAAGGTGATACCGCAGAATCAAACAGAATTCAAAAAGGGAATGGGAACTATGGATAACATTTACGTCATAAACTATTTAATAAATAGACAATTGGGAATAGGGAAGAAAGTGGTGGATCTGAAAGCGGCGTTCGACTCAGTCGATAGGGGAGTTTTGTGTAAAACAATGAGGGAAAGAGGCATAAGAGAGATTGTTTGAGAGGGTAAGGGAAGTATTAAGCGAAACAAAGAGCAAGGTGAGAGCAGGAGGGAAAACAGGAGAGAGTTTCTGGATGGCGAGGAGATTAAGGCAGGAGTGTCCGTTGAGCCCGTTGCTGTTCAACGTAATGATAGCGGATCTGGAGGAAGAGATGGGAAGGATGAAGTGGGGAGGAATAAGGTTAGGGGATAGAAAAGTGTATACGTTAACGTACGCGGACGACATCGTGTTGCTTTCGGAGGATGGGGAGAAAATGAGAAGCATGATAGGGAGAATGGAGGAATATCTGGAGAGGAAACGATTAGAGCTGAATGCAGACAAGACTAAAACAATGAGATTTAGAAAAGGAAAAGAAAGGACATGCAAGAAGGACTGGTGGTGGAAAGGAAAGAGAATAGAAGAGATAAAGGAATTTACATATTTAGGATATAGGTTACAGAGGAATGGAGGGCAGGATGTACAGGTTAAGGAGAGAGCAAAGAAGGCGGCCATGATAATGGGGGAGGTATGGGAATTTGGAAAGAGATTTGGAAAGGACTGGAATAGAAGAATTTGGTTATTTGACAGGTTAATATGGCCGGTAATAAGTTACAGGGTGGAAGTATAGGGATGGAAAGAAAGAGAGGAAGTAAAAAGGCTAGAAGAAAATATTTAAGATGGATTTTCGGATTAGACAGGACACCGGATTATTTAATCAGAAAGAAAATTAAAATGAATCAGTTACGAGAAAGAGCAAAGATAAGACTTAGAGTTTTGAAAAAAGGCTGGAGAGGGGAAAGGGAAGTGAGTTGACAAGTATGTGTTGGAGAGAAATGAAAGAGGGAAGCGGAGAGGCCAAAATAGGATCAGAATGGGAAGGAGAAAGGAAGGAGTTCTTTGAAAGCAGGGAGTGAGATGTAAGAGAGGTTGAGAGGAGAAGGGAGGAGAGGGATATGTGGTTTGGAGTGTTGGTATAGAAAGATAGAGAGCGACAGCGGGAGGAAAGAAGAGGGAAAATAAGAGATTCCAGGTATAACAGTGGGTATGAGGCAATTAGGTCAGAAAGGATTCCGGAATATCTGAAGAAGGGATGGAGGGAAAGCAGGCAGAGGAGAATGATAAGATATAAATTAGGAAATGAAATGAGGGTAAGCTTATATTGGGAGGAAAAGAGGAAGAGAGTATATAGACTGTGTGGAGGAGAGGAAGAGACTTGGGAGCATGTATGGGAGAGGGTGGCACCCAGTTGGACACGGCTCAATTGGACATGAGCCACTCACAGCACTTGAGACTACAAAGCTCCTAAGCATTGGTCGCTGTGATTGGTGGTGTCCAATCGAGCCGTGGTCAATCGGGATCACTCCTATGGGAGAGATGTAGAGACTGGGGAATGGGATCAGAGAGCTGGCAGATGGTGAAGGGATGAGTGTTAGGGGAAGAGGGAGAGGGAGAGGAATGATTGAGGAGGGTGAATGGGATGAGAGAGGGGAAGGAGAGAGGGGTGAGGCGGGGAAGAGGGGAGTAAGGAAGGGAGATGGGAGAGGATGAGAAAGTGAAGGGGAAGGGGAGGTGGGGAGAGAGCAGGAGAGGACAGGAATGGAGAGAGGGAAGAGAGAGTGTGAGAGTGAATGAGGAGGGGCGTATGAAGCGAAGCGTTGGGAGGAGGATGAAAGTGAAATGAAGAAAAGAAAAGCAAAAGGAAACGGACATCCCAGAGAGAAAGAGAGAGAGAGAAAAAGAGACAGGGGAGAGAGAGAGAGAGAGATTGATCTTTATTACTAGCTTTCTCAGCTATTTTTGCGATACATGTTTAACTTACATTTCTAACATATGTTTTTAACATTCTCTTAAACGTTTCGAGTCTTTCACACTCTTTTATATTTGCTGGTAAGGCGTTATACATTTTCACTCCTTCATAAAACATGCTTTTCTACCATTACCTACTATTTCAAACTGATCTCTCAATTGCTCCGGTAACATACTTCCTAAAATTTTAAATATAAATATTGTGACGTGACATTTTGTCCGTCACTGTGCAGACTTGTCGACGGAAGATTCGTGCTTCCTATCGGCTCGAAGGGTGAGCGCGCAGGCGAGTGCGCACGCGAGCGCGCGTGCAAGCGCACCTGCGAACGTGCGTTAAAATCGCGTCATCTAATTTACTCTACAAATTTTCCTCTTTTTGTGTTAGTATTTCTTTTGTGTAATGATAGAGCTTATTAGAAAGCGTAGACGCGCCACAGATCACGCTCGGCAGCTGCTGTAAAATATTATTGTATCATCGTGCCACCTCGCCCGCCATTCTTGGAAGGAAGACAGAAGAGACTGAAAGGGAAGGAAGGCCGAAGAAGCTGGGAGAGAAGTATCCGGGAGCCCGGACAAGCAGGTTGTATTATTTTATATCATTGCTCGTAACCGCTGTCGCATACGACGGGAACCATACTTTCACCATGCACCCCTTGCAGAGCACCGGAGGAGGACAGAATTCCCGGCCACCCTTGAGGGGCCGGACGGACGTCCGTCAGGAGCATAGGGCCCTGACGAGGAGCGAGAAGGGAATCCATCCAGATCTCCCGCGCCAGGCCAGGAGGTGCAGGGGCCGTTAGCAGGGATGCCACCCTTGACAGGGACGTTTATTGCGCGCTCGTACGAGCCAGGACTCAAGGCCGCGCGGGTCTGTACGGCACGCGCGGATACCGTGACACGCGGAAGCCAATCAGCGTGACTACCTCCATCCGAAGGAGGGGGGAGCTAAGCAGCCTGCGAGAATCCGCCGGGAGCTCCCGGGACTCACTCTTACTGTGGTTTTTTTTTGACACGGCTCAATTGGACACGAGCCATTCACAGCGCTTGAGACTACAAAGCTCCTAAGCACCGGTCGCTGTGATTGGTGGTGTCCAATCGAGCCGTGATCAATCTGGATCACCCCGCCTAGGAGATGTAAGGGAAGTACGAGATCGCTGCCGACGGGGAACGTCGCCGGGCGATCCGGAGAGCCGGACTACCGAGAGCTGCGGAGAAGAGAATGTCGAGAGGACACGCAAGGACCAGGACGTTGAGGGTGAGGCGAGCGTTGCGCGTTTAAAGCTGCCAATCGGGGTACGTCGGGTGGATCGCACGTAAGCAAGCTCGCATCGTGAAGATAGACTGGCGTAATGGCCCTCGTGTAGAGCCGCGGGATCTCGAGCCACGTGCCATCCTCTCGAGCAGTGGAAATGTTCAGTTTTCGCCTTTTGAAAGTCGAGTCGAGGGGAGATCTTTGGCTGTCGCATAGTCGCATTTGGAGAATTAGAGTCGTGTAGAGATTATCGAGGGCCGAATCGCGGTCATCCCCCTAGCCACAGATGAGTCATTAGTTGTAAGTTTGCGTGTTGTCGCGTACTGTCGTGAATTGTCGGATCGCGTAAAAACGCCTATTGTAGTCGAGTTGCCGTGCATTGTTGTGTCGCGTAGAAACGCTCGCTGTAATTGTGTTATCAAGTCGTGTACTGTTGCGTTGGAACGCTTACTGCTGCATTGTCGAGCAGAGTTGACTCCTGGTTGTTGCTTCTCAAATAGAGTCAATTTCCGGGATTCGCGTGGTCGAGCAGAATCGCGTCGCATAGAGACGCTTGTTATAATCGCCCCGCACTTTCGCCGTGCTGGCGTTGCGTGTTGGGAGGCTGGTGATACAGCGGGTTCGGATTCTTGCCGGTTGAGAAGGGCGTTTGACACCATCGGAAGTTACCGCGGGGAACCGAGGGGCTCGTGCCGTAGCGTATGACGTTCGGCGTTAGAGATAAGTTGGCAACTCTGTGCGAGTACCGAGAGTATAGAGTAGCGCAAAGGAGCGAAGCTCCGGAGATCACTTGTAATTACGTCGCCGATGTCATTAGTCTTAGTTCATCACATTTTTCCAAATATACTTGTTTTTATTATTACATCCTCGAGTATGTTATTCTTGTAGCCTATCTCTCTCGCCCTCCGACAAATTTTCCACACCTCTTGCGACCCACCCCTGCCGTCGCGAATTGGTTAAGGGCAAAAGTAAGGAGATTTCGGAAAGAGTGGCACGCTCTCTCGTGCCTGGCGCCCAAATCCGTAATAACAATTACGATCTTGGCCGACCATCCGCCTAGCTGTCGCAAAATTTGGTTACCGAGAGGAAAGAGACAATTTTATGTAAGAGGAGAACAAAGAACATGCGACGAAGTTGTGCCGTTGCTCGCGAGTACGGTTACAGTATACATACATTATACTGAAGCCTCTGTTTTATTGACATAAACTGCAACGCTTGCAGCATATCATTTATTTTAGTGTATTTATCACACTGAAGTGTTTCTCACAGCTCTATTTTGTGCTTTTTGTATTTGGCTCAGCTGTGTTTCCTCCATGTCTATCAAAATCGTCGCACAGTACTCGAAGTGTGGAGCTACTATAGTCTTATAAATAATACATCTAACGTAAGCTGATACCGAGTTACCTATTCTTTTTAAGAATTTGTTTTTTTCCCTATTTTCTTTAACATATAATTACAATGGTCTCCAAATCTAAGTCTGTCATCAATAATTATTCCTAAATATTACATTTTTTCTACACGCTCAATCTCAACTCCGTCTAAACAATTCAATATAAAATTATCTTTCAGTTCTTTCTTTACACTTCTAACTATCATATATTTTGTTTTATTTGTATTCATGTTCAATTTGTTTCTGTTCATCCAATTTTCGACTATATTGAATGCCCTGTTCATTTTTACCTCTAAATCCGCACTACTTTCTCCGCTTACGTATACAAGCACATCATCTGCGAACATTTTTATATTTCACTCCTCTGGGCAGATTTTGATTATATCACATTTATATATATTATAAATAACAAAGGTCCCAGTACTGATCCTTGTGGTACTCCATATTCTGTTGTTAATGATACAGACCATTTCTGGTTATATAGCACCTTCTGTTTCCTATTATTTAAATATGATTTAAATCATTCTAAAACCCTATCCCTGAATCCATATTGATATAATTTTTCTAATAATATTTTCCTATCTATCGTTATTCCGAACGCTCTCTTAAAATCCATGAAAATTACACCTACCAATTTTTTCCCGCTTACTATTAATTTCCATTCGTCAATAACAATTTTGAATCGTCGTCTCACACGAGTAATTTTTTCTGAATCCTGACTGATGTTCTGTTATAATACCGTTATTTTTTAAATACATTTTCTATCTGTTCTTTTACTACTAATTCTAACACTTTTTCATACATTGGTAACATATTGATAATCACCTGTTTTTTTGCTTTTCCTATTTTTGGAATCGGCTTTATCGTCGAAGTTTTCCAACTTTCCGGATAGCAGCCTTCTTTCAAAGAATCATTTATTATATCTACAAATACTTCTTTTACTACGCAAAAAGATGCCTTTAGTATATCACTACTTATTCCCTCTTCTGTACGTTTCTTATTTGGCAGTGCCATGACTATTTTCTCTAAATGTTCTAAACTGATAATCTCAAAATTTTCTATAGTTCCTTTATCTTCTATGACATGAATAATTTTCTTACTTACATCGCCTGAGCTATCTACGTTTATTGTATTGTACTATTAATACTTTGTATATAGTATGCATTAAACTTATCAGCTATATTGCACTCTTCAGTATCACCTAAATTTTCGAAGTCTATATTTTCTACCTTCTTTATACCTGCTAACTCACCCCTAATTATTTCTTTCAGTGTCTTTTCCACATAATTTTGGGATTTTCTTTATTAGAATCCATCATGCTCTCAGTATTCTTTTTTCTTCTACTTAATCAGTTTCATTACTATATTTCTTTCGGTTTTAAACTGCACCCAATTTTATATTGTATTATCATACAATGCTTTCCTGTATGCCTCATCTCTTTTATCCACCGCTTCTCTTATTTCGTCTGAGTACCACTTTTTTCCCATGCTTTCGATATTCTAAATTTTTCCCTCGGTGCCGTTACATCTAACGCATCTACTATACTATTGACAAATATTTCCGCTCTCATATGACATCCATATCTTGGTTTGCTCTCAGTTTATCTTCTACTAGCCTATTAAATTTATTTACATCAAAACCTTTATAACTTCTAGCAATAAATTCCTTATATTTATTTTTAATTTTATTCTTACTCAACTCTACTTTTAACCATGCATGATCCGTAATTTTAGGCTAGTGAATTACTGTACTTCTAATTTATTATTATTGGTAAAGAGTAAGTCTATAATTGTCTTTCATAATTCTAGTCGGTTCATTAACGAACTGCTTCATCCCTAAACTCAACATTATTGTTTGCAACTTTTTCGCATAAAACGAGTTAGTCTTAAAATCTATATTAAAATCTCCTATTACTATACATTCTCCTTTTATTGTTAGTTCCTCTACTATATCTTCCAAAAATCTGATAAATTTACCGTGTAAACGCGCTCGATGAGTGATATGTTACCTTAATCACTCCTTCGTATAATTTTTCATTAACTTCTACCACAGCACACCAACAATTTGATTCTAATTTTTACGTTAACATTACTTCATACTTAACATCATTTCTTATATTAGGTGTACAACTTTGCTTTCGCCGTTTTCCTATAGATGGCTTTAGCGGTAAGTGGTGGTCGAAATAAGTAGATCATAGACGTCAGACAATAAACTTGGGCATCTATCAACATAACTCCATAGAAACATTAGTCGATTTGTGTCTGTATCATAAAGTTATTCCCGATTGAAAATATCAGTTTACGAGCCAAATTCTCGTCATTTGCGGGAGGTTTTAATTATCTGCTTCAATATGAAGAAATCTGTGTCTGAGGCTCATCGAATGCTCTCAAATACTTATGGTGAGGCCGCTATTAGTGGAAGAACGTGTCATGCGTGGTTTCAACGCTTCAAGAACGGTGATTTTGGCGTCGAAGGCCGGCATAGCGGTGGAAGAGACAAGGTTTTCGAAGATGCAGAATTTGAAGCATTACTTGATCAAGACTCGTGTCAAAATCAAGAAGAATTGGCACGATTATTGGAAGTGACTCAACAAGCCATTTCAAAACGCCTCAAAGCTATGGGAATAATTCAGAAGCAAGGAAATTGGATGCCGTACGAGTTGAAGCCGAGAGATGTTGAACGGCGTTTGTTTGCTCGTGAACAGCTTCTTGAAAGGCAAAGACGGAAGGGATTTCTGCATCGCATTGTGACTGGGGACAAAAAATGGGTTCATTACGATAACCCCAAGCGCAGAAAATCATGGGGGGTTCCCGGCCATGCTTCCACGTCGACAGCCAAACCGAATATTCACGGCTCCAAGGTCATGCTCTGTATTTGGTGGGACCAGCGGCGTATTATGAGTTGTTAAAACCGACTGAAACAATCACAAGCGATCGGTATCGAACGCAATTGATGCGTTTGAGCCGAGCATTAAAAGACAAACGGCCGC
>NW_017300037.1:3975-5100 GCF_001594075.2 Trachymyrmex cornetzi | reverse complement strand
AAAGACAAACGGCCGCAATACAACGAGAGACACGATAAAGTGATTTTGCAGTATGACAATGCTTGACCCCATGTTGCGAAAGTGGTCAAGACATACTTGGAAACGTTGAAATTGGAAGTCCCACCCGCCGTATTCTCTATATGTTGCTCATTTTGGCTCTCACTTGTTTCGATCAATGGCACACGGCTGACCAGCACTTCCGGTCTTATGAAGAAGTAAAAAATTGGATCGATTCGTGGATCGCCTCAAAAGATGACCAGTTTTTTCGGCGCGGGATTCGTACGCTGCCCGAAAGATGGGAGAAAGTAGTGGCCAACGATGGACAATACTTTGAATCATAAATGGATGACCAGTTTTTTACTGTAAAGCCTCGAATTTCGGAAAAAAAAACGGCGGAAACAAAGTTGTACACCAAATATATAGTATAACCTCTCCTGTATTATATTCTCGGCATTACATTTAATTATACAATAACCTGGAACATACACTTCATTGTCCTAAATTTCCTCAGTTAATCTGTTTTCCGATAATGCTAAGAGAGAACGCAGGATTAATTTTCTTCATAACCTGATGTTGAATCTCATCTTTATGTGCCATTAAGCTTTGTGCATTCATATATTAAATGTTAAACTTAATTCCTATCGCTCGCTACTAGAGGGCTCTGCCTCCAACGCTGACGAGTTTCGACGATGAAGTCACATGTCTTTTGTAGTTTAGACATCACTGAAAGTGATTCAATCCTCACAGGTTAGATTTCTCGACGTCAAAGAGATTTTCCAATCGATTGAAAATAAATAGCGATAAGCTGTTTTTCCGACATGTGCTTCTTCACTACTTATGCCTGGTCTGCAATGTGCTTTTTGTTTTCTGTTTCTTGCTGTTTGTCTCTTGCCTTCTTGATCAAAAAGGCAAGAGACAAACAGAGATGAATAGAAAGAAACAGGAAATAAAAAGCACATTGCAGACCAAGCGTTAGACCTCAAGAAAACCGCAGCTGAAGCGCATCGCTTATTATCCGAAGTATATGGTGATGAGACTCCATCGGAAAGAATATGTAGAGTTTGGTTTAAACGCTTCCGAAACGGTGATTTTGATGTGAGAGACAAAGAACGTCCAGGACAGCCG
>NW_017300037.1:0-3512 GCF_001594075.2 Trachymyrmex cornetzi | reverse complement strand
TTACTTTGATTAAGGTATTCATTCATCTTCCCTTCGAAACAAATCGATTTTCGAGACGAAAAAACGATAGGAATTAAGTTTAACACCTAATATAATAATTACTCCGATTCTTTCTGTGGTTGCTATTTAGCGTCCTCCCAGCCAATTCTCCTCTTCTCTTCCTGTATCGCCCTTTTATAAGTCGGACACTCTGGACTAAGTGCATCATGTTCTTCGTTTATCTTCAAATTGTATGCTCGATTTTTGTACATACAATTCACACACTTCTTTTTTGTCGCCGTACAATCGATCGAGTTATGATTTCCTGCACATTTATGACATGTTTGGTCTCGTTTGAAGTTTTTTGCAATATGATAATATCCCCAGCATTTGAAACACCTTTTAACACTGATATGATCAAATATAGAACATTTCTTCCACCCTATACTTAATTTCGCTTTCTTCAACATCAGCTCGTGCATTTCCTCGCTAACTCTATTATTACTGATCCTACTTTCATTCCTCCTCTCCCAGACTGATTTTTCTTCTCTTTAATTATTCTTTTTACTACACACATTTTTATTCCATCTATTTTGTTCTGCTTCTTTATTATATTTACAAGTTCATTATGATCCAAATTCATTTTTTCCATGTCAATATTAATAATTTTTATCTTTGATCTTGACTGTGGTGGCTCTTTCAGAGAGAGAGAGTGGGGGAGGGGGGAGAGAGAGAGGGGGGGAGAGCATACGAGTTAAGTAATAAGATTGAATAGTATGTAAGACTTAGGTTAAGGGTTGGATAAAACTGTTATGTATTCTAATTGTATGTTATAAAAGAGCGCAATCCTAAGGGGAGTCGCTATTAAAAAATATATCTATCTATCTATTAAAAGTTAAATATATCTTTCTATTAAAAGTTGAAAAGTAAAATTTAAGAATTTGTAATGATTACAATAATCAAATTAAAATTAAAAACATAATAAACTCTGGCTTTAAATTATCAAAATTTAAGTTTTAAATAGAGACTATCTCTCTTAATTCTTATAATTCCCTCGTACAAAAAACTTTTATAAGGCGATTTCTCAAGATATCACATATTAATTAGTAAAAATGCGCGTAACGCTATTATCAGAAAAATTTGATAATGAGTGGTGTTTTCCAGCAAGCGACACATTGTGACACAGGTCATGTTATGTTCATTCAATATTAGCAAATAACAAGGATGTAATGTTTCATTGTGTTACATTGTGTCATCTGTGTCTATTGCTGGAAAGCACCTTATCGAACAATCACGGAGATTAAAAAAACCGTGTCAGATAATCCAGGTTCTACTGTATACATGTACTGTGTACAAGTTGTAAGTTACAGGCTGCATCCAGGCTAGCTATTAAGTGTGGAAAGATATTTAAAAAAACTGTGTATTCGTGCTTGTTACATTGTCAAAAGCAATTACTAAGCTATAGTATAGAGAGTCCTTATCTTTATGCTTGCGTTATAAATCTTTTAATAATACGTAGATCGTGTCCAATGTTCATCAACAATCAAACGTAACTTTACTGTGTATATCTACGAGCCGCGAAGGACTGAAGCTTATGACACATATAAAAACGTAAGACAATAACACGTAAGCAGTAAGCAAATTGGCCAATCACAGTAGAGATCGTAAGGCCAATAGCAAATCTAATGTTATGACTTCCTTACTCATGCTTACGTCTTACTATTTTATGTGCAAGTAAAAATTTGTATGCGCAATTATATATGAATCGGTATATATGATCATATATGATATTTGTCTCTATATGTATAACTATATATGACCACATATGACTATATATGGCCATGTATGTCCGTATATGCCTATATATGCCGTTATTCGACTACATATGACTATGTGACCACATGTGATCATATATGAAATCAGATATAATCGCATATCTTATCATATATGTTCGTATATGAAACCCAATCAGCAGACAATGTTTTTGAAAATGTCTTTAAAAATATAAGTCAGTATATCATAACGGGTCTCTTTTTTAACATTTTTAAATAATTTTTAGTATACGAATTTTTATCTCTACACACAATGTTAATTTTATATTGTGTGTGTGTGTGACAAAATTTTCCACTGCGATATTAGTATTTGTTTCATCACAAACTAACACACTGACACTGAAGGATTTAATAATTGACGTGTTTCTCCTCGACATACGAAATTTAAATATATGGCCAGATATATAGAACATCGGGAAATTCTAAACAACCGGTCGTCCAGCCATTTTGCGAGTAATTTCCGTCTCTCTACAAAATCATCTCTCTGGTCTTCATTAACATGTTCATAATTTTATCTATTTCTTCGATTGTGTTTAACTAATATAACATCATCTGTTCATATACGATTATCACATCTGAAGATGGCTCAATCGTGAGACTGGTTTGAGTTTTTATGTTTTAAATAATTTTCTCTTTATATTTGACTATTAAGTGCCCTGTACATTCTTGATATTGTTTGAATTAAGACTTTGTTCTTATAATAATTTATAAAAATCTTTAAAAAAATTTTTTTTTAATTTATTTTTTTATCAACATTGCCTTAACATTACACAATTAATTTTATTAATTAATCGTAATTTTTAAGTATATTTTAATCTTTTTCATTTACCGGGTTTTGAACTTGAGACCTCAGGGTTATGAGTCTCGTACCTTATCCGTCACGCCACAACTATCGATGCACACACTTCTTATTGTCCATATACACTTAACGCAATTATACTGTCTTAACTTCTCTTCCGTGATTATTTTATTATTCCGACTCGTTTTTTATTAATTTAGAAAATAACATTTTTCATATATATTTAAAAAACATTATCTGCTCATTGGGATCGCATATCTTATCATATATGTTCATATATGAAATTATTTTCATGTAAATATATATGATTATAATGCCTTCATGTGATCATATATGAAATTATACATGCAATCATATGTGACCATGTATCGAATCATATATGTTCATGTATGAAATTATATGTGAACATATATGATTACAATGCCATCGTGTGATTATACAGGGTGACCCATTTTAACTTAGACAGCTAAATAACTCGAAACATCGCGATTAAATAAAAAAATGTTTAAAACAAAAATTGTTGGATATGAAGGGGCTGATTGAACATGACCTTGACAATGACCTTGACCTTCATTTTCAAGGTTATTTGAAGGTCTACTTTCAATTTTCAAATAGAAACCCATATTTTTGATCCCGGATTTTGAAAGAGCGCAAAATTTTACGTCCAGATGAACTTTCATGTTTTGGGTCAAAGTTGACCATAGAGGTTATTTCAAAGATAAATTCCTAATCGAAGCAGAAAGCCAAAAAGTCTTGATTTTCCCGGATAGTGTTTGTGAGAAAAATTGTTGAATGTCGAGGGGAGACCAAACCATGACCCTGACAATGTCCTTGAATCTATATTTTCATGACCATTTCAAGGTCAAGTGGGAATTTTTAATAAAATTTTATGCTGGGGATAA
>NW_017300036.1:32823-33085 GCF_001594075.2 Trachymyrmex cornetzi | reverse complement strand
TCGCTTTCGTGTAGATAGAGCGAACTAAACTGAGTCGAAAAGTCCTCTACCATTTTGCAATTTCCGCTATAGTTGACAAGATATTAATTACTAAAAATTGTCAAATATTGGTTTTGAATAATTTTTTACTCAAATACTATTAACTTTACAGAAAAACTACAAGAAACAAAAATAATTTATTTCTTCTCATAAAGTTCTGAAAATTTTTTCAGAATTTTTTATTAACTTTTTAGTACTGCATTTTCTTATCTTTGCAAACATG
>NW_017300036.1:26779-30112 GCF_001594075.2 Trachymyrmex cornetzi | reverse complement strand
TTGCTAAAATGAGTATTATTATTGATTAATTATCTTATTCTAGAGTACACATCATAAAATTATGATGAAAAAAAAAATAAAAAAAGATTTTCCCTGAATACGGGAACTAATTTCATAGTACTTCGAAGCGGTCACCCATCCGGTTGCATACCGCCATTTACTATGCTTGACTTCTGAAATCGTCTGGAAACCGCTGCGCTTCGATGATCCATGAACACTTGCATAATCGTGGATGTATAGCTATGATGTATCTGTTCAATATATGCGGTGCTGATAGAAATTTATGTACTTCAACTGAACATCCAGTCAGTTACTGTCTAATATTTCATTTTAATGTTGTAACGACGATTTTCAGGTTAGGCAATTATAAGCTGTATTTTCGCAGTACCAGTTATCATGTATATCGTCTTCGACTAGAGGTTTCCACAGTTTCTCTCCTGTCGATAATGGTACACCGTATTGATATGGTAGGGATTATGTACCATGACGTACCTAAATAGTACGCAGTACAGGTACAGTGTTGATACGCTGTACTATAATATCACGTACACTTTTTGTACTGCTACCGTACAGTTACGCCGTACACCGCCACCTCGTGGCAGTACAGTAACAATACGGTAGCGGTATCTTGTGCGGGTATCGCACGCTTGTCTATCTGGGTTGATGTAGAGTACAATTTATCGACGATTTTATCGATAGTGTCGATAATGTGATACGTAGTTCACATCAATTTCTAAAATTGATGTTGGTGTCGCTAGCGTACGGCGATTTCGCCTGTCACGCGAAAAAGGCCGCCATGTCCTCTCTCAGGTTTCTCTCTGGTGGAAGTATTACCAGGGAATTACTACATCGAGACTGACGCCACCAGGCGGCGGCCTGGCACAACCGATAGCAACATAAGCACGAGCTTTAAGTGGGGTGATCCCGATTGACCACGGCTCGATTGGACACCACCAATCACAGCGACCGGTGCTTAGGAGCTTTGTAGTCTCAAGCGCTGTGAGTGGCTCGTGTCCAATTGAGCCGTGTCCAACTGGGTGCGCTTTGAGTATATAGACATGGAGGAGGAATGAGGAGGAATGGTAGAACCGAAAGTGTGTGTCCAAAGTCTGTGTGAGAGAGAAAGCTATAGAATTACTACGTTTACACGGCACGCTTTACGCCGAAGTTATAACATCGATGTTATGAAACTGACCAATCACAGTTATTCCATTCTCCAGAGGAACAGCTATGATTGGCCAGTTTCATAACATCGATGTTATAACTTCGGCGTAAAGGTGCCTTTACATGGCAGCCCCAAGCGTCAAGCGTCAGAGCGGTCAGAGCATGCGTAGTAAAATGTTTAATAATTTTACTGAAATTGAATTTAATATACGAGATACACTAATAGTTGAATCTTGTAGTTTACACTATATAATGTAAATAAATATAAATTTTCAGCATTATATGTTAGGATAGTAGTGTATATCAGACCATAACCTTCCATAATTTACCATTTTGTGTGAAGAAGCTGTGCAGAAGATTATTGCGCAGGAGTCTGAAAATTCAAACTTCTGCACAATAATTTTCTGCGCAGATGCTCGACGCTCGACGCTTCCATGTAATAGCACCTTAAAGCGTGCCGTGTAAACGTAGTAAATGATGCTCGTCCTCTCTGCGCATGCATCAAAATCATCACTTGCGCCATGGTGGAATTATACAAAGTGTGTCGTTCCCGTGGATGCGCAGTAGCCTAAAAGTAGTGGGGAGTGAACAACCAATTATGGGGGGCCCATTCGATTAAAATCCAATACGGCTGTGTTTATTTCGGGGCACTGCGTATTATAACAGATCGACCGTGTGATCAATTATCGTATAAAACTGTAAGTAATAAACTGTAAGTAATAAACAATATTTTTGATACATTAACCGTGAAAGTAGGTCTGAAACTTGAGTACAAATTTCCGACGGAGGTAATCGCATGTATGGTGCGAACCAGGGACTCTATTCTTGAAAAGAAACGTATACGAAAGTCTAGGGAAATACTATAGTATACGTAACATATACTGTAGCATTTCCCTAAACTTTCGTATACGTCGCTTTTCAAGAATAGAGCCCCAGATCGTATATTAGGTTGCGCAATGTAAGGGCCCGAGCACAATAGAGGAACAGGAATTAGATATTAAGATTTTAACCTATCAGAAACTGATTACATCGGAATACGGTTTCTGATAGGTTGAAATCTTAATGTCTAATTCTTGTTCCTCTATTGTGCGCAGGCCCTAAATATGCAAATAAAAATAAATAATGTAATAAGAAAACAAAGAAAAACAAAAAAAATGTGCAATCGTATTTTTAATCAGTAATATTGTTAGTTTGTAATATTTTATATTTTAATAGGTTAAAATAAAGATTTTATTGTTATTTTAACTTCTAATACTGATTTTATTAATCGTCTCCTGTGAACGTTTGAATTCCACGCGTATAGAATTGGCCCTACGTGATTGGTTGACAAAATATGTCCCCCCACTCTCTGCCGCCATTATGCGCAACGACACACCTTGTATAATTCCACCATGACTTGCACCACAGTTTCGATATTTTCTATACTTAAGGATTAAACACAATAGGCACAGGCATTAGGCACAGGGAAGTGATCCCGATTGACCACGGCTCGATTGGACACCACCAATCACAGCGACTAGTGCTTTGTAGGCTCAAGCGCTGTGAGTGGCTCGTGTCCAATTGAGCCGTGTCCAACTGGGTGCCACCCGCGGGTGACGTCAACCAATAGGAAACATTAATTGTCACGTCCGCAACAGTCTCAAAATTTCTTTTTCGAACAGACTTACTAATAGTCCGAGTGGCACACACGGGCATTGCTAAAGAACGTACCTGACGCTTCTCCCCATACCCATGGTGTAATAAGACAAGTGAACCAAGTAGAAGGATGCTCAGTAACCGATTTTGTCAGTCAATCAGAAATCTGTCCAAAGTGCAAAAAGCAATATGGCTGCATCTATGATACGGGACGTGGGCCTGATTAGGTTAACTCTTACGCCGTAGTCGACGTCGTGAATTGTTCGCTGCTTTATTTTCAAAGAACGTACGATACATTCGCAAATATTATATAACAATTCAAATCATGCCAAATATATCAATTTTATATATTACATATTCTTTATTTATAGGAACAATGCCCACGTGTTGTGTAAAAAATTGTACCAGTCGTACACACGACAATGGTACTAAGGAACTAAAATATTTTAGTTTTCCAAATAATGTTACTCTTCGTGAGCAGTGGTTTAAGGCCTGTCAAAAAAAGGAAACTGATATGAAAATTGATTCGGGTAA
>NW_017300036.1:21926-24667 GCF_001594075.2 Trachymyrmex cornetzi | reverse complement strand
CTAGCCAAGTGCGCATTGGCACTGCCAATCGAACACGCTCTTGACACTGAGTGCAGCCAGTGCACCCCAATCGAAAACGCTAATAGATAGAATGTATGTACGTACTCGCGAGTGATATAGAACCAAAGGCATAGAGAATGGACTGCGCGATCCGTGTAGTGGTATAGGCTATGTTGGTCGAGGAAAATGAGAGAGAGGGACGTAGGTTGCGGCCAATCTGTGTCTTTTTCTACTCAACGGCGAAATTGTGATGTTCCGGGCCCCGTCCTTATGGAAACAGACACTGAAAATTTTCGAAGAAACACTGAAAATGAGGGGTTAACACTCAAATTTGAGCGTTAACCTCTTATTTTCAGTTTTTTCGAAATTTTCAGTTTGTTTCCATAAGGGCGAACTTAAAAGTTTTTTAGACAGGGATTTGAGACAAGGATGGTGTAAAGCAAATAAAAAATTAGAATTATTGCACCAGTAATATAATTTTATTCAAAATATTCCTGTACGACATTGTGAGCTCAGTTTTTCGGTTCTTACAAATATTTCAAGGAAGAAAGTCTCGTATTTATTGTCTAAGAGTCTGTACGAATATAATCGGAAAACGCACTCACAAATATTCGTCATAAGTATCACAGACATAACAATCGACTGAATCAACCATCAATGAAGACCACGGAAGAATAAACTTCAAAATATTTTTTTTTACTGACTTTTAAACAAAATAAGTTTTGTATTTTTAGATCTTATTCTAACTTCTTCCGGAAAGTTACAAGTACTTTCATAATGTAAGCGAACATCAAAAAACATATTTAAAATTTTTTTTGTGATAAATTTTCTATGATTCCCTGTACAATTTTCTTTATTATCTAAAATATATAAGGGAATTCTCTCCATAGTTTTTTCAATCAATACATTTTTAACGTTTTCTGTTTCATATATTTCTATCTCTCTAAAAGTACGTTCTGCAATTAAACATATTTCAATTACATCCGCAGATGCAGAAGTTAACTTTCCTCTATTTTTAATTTCTTGTAAAGAAGATAGACTTTTATAATTTGTTAACAACTTCTTACATGCACATTTGATTGACTTAGCAATGTTTTTAATTACAAAACCTGCTATACTCGTATATGCAATGACGTCTTTAATATACATTTGATGAACGTTTTCGAAAACCGCAGGACTAGCGTAATTATGATCTAATAATGCCGCATAAGATAATTTTTTATTGCACTCTCGTTTAACATATCATTTGTATTTTGTTGTTCCTCAAAAGATATATCTGAAGTAAAATTATTGGAAGAGGAATGTTCATTTCTTGCATTCGTTAATGTATTCGTATATGTTTCTGAAATGTTAGTATCTTTGGCAACAGTGACTATTAAGTTTTTTTCTTTGGTTACAGATTTTTTGGTCTGCAAAATACATGTACCATCTTTTTTAATACAGTTAGCATAATCGGAACTCCCAACTTGTGCATAAATCAATAACCACTTTAATGCAGATTGAAACTGTTCAGTAGTTGGATTATTATTATTACCTCCACGAGACCTAACACTTGAAAAAAAAAAAACTCCAGGTGATCTTGTGATAGTTTGTACGTTAATATGTATTGTAGAGGTGATTCATTGGTTGATGCATATTTATCAAATATATCTATACAGCTTCGCATTGATATTATAAGGCCAAAAAAACCCTAATTATCGTTTAGTCGTCAAAATTGATTTTCCATTATATTGAAGTGATATAATGTAATTTTCATATTCCATAATCAATGGTTTTGATCGAATTTCAGTAATATTGCTCCGATTAATAGGACTTTTACTTGGATCTTTAACATTCTTTTGTCTCGAATTGAGCAAGTCAAAAATATTATTCCCCATCATACAAAATTTTTCTGTACCAAAAGAATCTATAAATTCAGGTAGTTTGATTGTTGTTCTCAAAAAATATAATGCATTACTAACGCTACGGCTTAATAATTGAGTAGCTAGTCGAACTCTCATTTTCTCTGAATGAAAATTTATATGACGTTTTCTAATTTTAGTTGCAGCATGTAAACCATATTGATATTGCTGCTGAACTAATTTCTTCAATTCCACTGAATCATATTTCCATCACCATCTATTAATTCTTTTTTGTCTCCAAATGTATTCCGCACTAATTTAATGGCATGGCATGCGTCAAATATTAAAAAAATAGGTTCTTTTGTTACAGGATGTCGAATAGATAAATCAAAATTTGTAGTATAACAAAATTTCGCTCCTAAACTCTCGGCCATTTTTATATTCGATGTTCCACCATCGAAAGTTAATGATATAACATTTATACCAGTAGGATGCAACTTTTCTAAACATTCCAAAATTATATTAGCTCTATCCTCGCCATTTAATCCATTAATAAAGTGATAAGCAACTGGAATTTTCCAATTTTCATTCAAACAAACGACCATAATGACCATAGCTTCTACAGCTCTATTTGATAACTTAGATCTTTGTCTATTAGTTTTAACATTTTTCATATTGCTCTTATTATAAGTAACAAAACCAGTAAATTTTTTACCATTCCATCTCACATGTTTCCTAATTGCTATATCATCGACCATCATACTACATAAAAGCTTTTTTCCAGTGTTATTAGCTTTAACATGTTTTTCTGTTAATATTTCTAATGCTGCTTCGCAAATACCTGATTTTATATCAATTCCAGCATGCCATTTCCTGACAGTAGACAGATGTGGAAGTACT
>NW_017300036.1:20575-21097 GCF_001594075.2 Trachymyrmex cornetzi | reverse complement strand
TAACGTGCGCCGAGCGTTAGACAGACAATATTCTGACGATAGCTTAGCCGAGTCGGAAATACCTATGTCACGAGTGCCATTGCACAAGTGACCGTTGCATAAGCACGTATATATATGCCAAAATATGAGTTAAGGTAATAAGATAATATTAATAAATACTGCGAAAGAAAAGAGGAAGGCTGGTATTGCGAAAGCGATTAATAGAACTCGGCCGTTGCATCCTTGATCGATAACCAGAACGCTGACCAGGAAGCGCTGATTCAGCAAGGACGGCCGAGAAGAGCAGGAGATAAAAAGAAAAGATGCGAAGCAGAGAGGGTCAATTCGAGAAGTCAAAAGCGCGTCGCGTTACCTGGTCTGTAACGTAAGATTAAAATAGTGAAAAGGTGACAACGAATCTAACTAAGTATTCACAAGAGAGATACTAGTTTATTAATAAAAAAAGGGATTATAAAAAAGTTATTTGGTGTCGTGATTGTTCGCCTATTGCCGTCCCCGCTGGATCTCGAATCCAATACCGTG
>NW_017300036.1:18417-18634 GCF_001594075.2 Trachymyrmex cornetzi | reverse complement strand
GCTAGCCATGGAGCTATACCAATCAATGATAGAAGGTCGAGAGCAGTCGCCTGAACAAAGAAAAGCGATTCTGGATACCATTTAAGAATTAGCCTTGGAAAACTTCCAATTAGGACTTCGCGACGACATATAGACGATAGTACGTTCGCGCAGCTATACGACGCTAACCGCCGCGATACTAGGCGCAACCGCGGAGGAAAAATTAAAGGGAACGATT
>NW_017300036.1:15676-16783 GCF_001594075.2 Trachymyrmex cornetzi | reverse complement strand
CTCGGGCATATTATCACCGAAAATGGGATACGACCCGATCCGGAAAAATTACGCGCAGTAAGCGAATTTCCGGTACCGAAAAAAATTAAAGATATTCAGGCATTTATAGGTTTAGCCGGATACTATCGAAAGTTTATCGAAGACTTTTCAAAAATAGCAAAACCGTTGACAATCCTAACGAAGAAAGGAGTCAAATTCGAATGGACAGAAAAACAGCAGAACGCATTCGAAATGTTAAAAGTAAAATTAACTACCGCTCCAGTACTGAATTACCCGGACTTTACCAGAGAATTCCTGGTAACAACAGACGCATCCGACTATGCAATCGGAGCCGTACTGTCGCAAGGTGCCGTAGGTCAGGATAAGCCTATTGCTTTCGCCAGTAGAATCTTAAATAAGGCGGAACAAAATTATAATACTACCGAGAAGGAACTATTAGCAATAGTATGGGCCGTGAAATATTTCCGTCCATACCTATACGGAACTACTTTTACAATAGTGACGGATCATAGACCATTAGTTTGGCTCTTTAACGTCACAGACCCAGGCTCTCGATTAATGAGATGGAGATTAAAGCTGGAAGAGTATGACTATAAGATAGTTCATAAAGCCGGTAAAGGAAACACAAATGCAGACGCGTTGAGTAGACATCCGATACCGGAGAGCGTCCGTGTGAATGAACTGCACGAGGAAGACGAGGAGGAAGAAGACAACAACGAGGGAGAAAAAGAAGACACGATGCGCGAATACACGGAGGAAGAGAAACAGCAAATATTATTCGAGTACCATGATGCACCGACGGGAGGGCATCAGGGGGTAGCAAGAACGTTAAAAAGAATAAGATTGCTACATGACTGGCGTGGCATCACAAAAGACGTCGAAAGTCATATTAACAAATGTAAATTATGTCAAAAGAATAAATTGAGTCGGAAAACGAAAATGCCTCTTGTAATTACAGATACGCCGGAAAGAGCATTCGAAAAATGCGCATGTGACATAGTAGGGCCATTGACAATAACGACAAACGGAAATAAATACGTTCTGACTTTCCAGGACTTGTTAACTAAATTTAGCAAGGCAATACCAATAGAAAATCAGGAAGCAGCT
>NW_017300036.1:13608-14589 GCF_001594075.2 Trachymyrmex cornetzi | reverse complement strand
ACGCTATCGGCACCGTCAGCAAAACACTGTTCGGTACCATGGATGCGGACGACGCGAAAAGAATACAAGAGCAACTGCAATTATTGCAAGGAAATCAACAAACGATACAACACGTCGCGAAGCACCAACTAAAAATTATGAATGCAACTATTGGTCATATTGATCATCTAGAAAAAGCGATAGCCTACAACAAGGACCTATTTTCTAACGTCACTACCAAAATGGAGCTACAGTTGGCCAGATATACACAAAGAGAAAACTTAGATGAATATTCTCAAATTATTTTAGCTATCTTGACTAACCTAATGACGGACGTAGATAGAACAGAAGAATATTTAGTAACCGCGAGAAAGAGTATATTACGTACAAGTTACCTACCGCTAGAACATATTATAAAAGATTTGAGAGAAGCTGCTTCACAGCTTAACAGAGGATTACACTTTCCTTTCCAAATAAAATTAGAAAATTGGCACTCTATCGAGAAATATACGTCAGTAAATGCTTTTGTTATTAATAATTACATATTTACGACTCTTAGATTTCCAATAATTGCGTACCCTACATATAAAATAATAAGGGCAATGCCATTACCTATGTACGAACTATCAAATGTATTTAAATTCATTAAAGTAATTCATCCAATAATAGCGATAGATAAAGAAAATAATCATTATACGTTGTTACGCGAAAACGAGTTAAAAGAATGTATCCACGATATAACCATGTATACGTGCGAAAAGAATTTTCCTATATATCAGACACAATCTGATGCACCATGCGAGGTGCAATTTTTCACAAACATGCCAGAGCAACTCCGGAATTGCGAGTACGGACGTGTCTTGGCAAGTACCACATTATGGATTACGCCAACGGAGGTTAGAACGTGGCTGTACTCAGCCATAAAAAATCAAGAATGTACCATCACTTGTGATGACGGACTAGAAGAAAAAATAGAAATAAGCAAAATAGGCAAAATTAAAT
>NW_017300036.1:11768-13058 GCF_001594075.2 Trachymyrmex cornetzi | reverse complement strand
ACAAGTGACCATTGCATAAGCACGTATATATATGTCAAAATATGAGTTATGGTAATAAGATAATATTAATAAATACTGCGAAAGAAAAGAGGAAGGCTGTTATTGCGAAAGCGATTAATAGAACTCGGCCGTTGCATCCTTGATCGATAACCAGAACGCTGACCAGGAAACGCTGATTCGGCAAGGACGGCCGAGAAGAGCAGGAGATAAAAAAAAAAGATGCGAAGCAGACGGGGGTCATTCGAGAAGTCAAAAGCGCGTCGCATTACTCGGTCTAAAAAAGGTGACAACGAATCTAACTAAGTATTTACATGAGAGATACTATTTTAATAAAAAAGAGATTATAAAAAGTTATTCGGTATTGTGTGAGTTGATTGCCCGCCTATTGTCGTCCCCGCTGGATCCCGAATCCAATACCGTGTTACGCGGTATAACATACTGGAAAAATATTTCTCACATATTTATATGCTTTTGGTGACATAAAGGAAACTGTTGATGCAAAAATTCTTAATGGAAGAGGACAAGATGCAACTTTTTTCTTCTTGGACTGAAGTAGAGAAAATAATTCTGTAGGGATTGATCTCATTTTTTTCTAGAATAGAAAAATTTATTAACAATTTCTACATTATCTCAGCAATTAATTAAAATATATACATCAATTTTTTCCTGTTATTAACTTTCCATTCTTATTCTGTACTTGCTTCAGGCAAGATTTTAGTTTAGATGTACTTAGATTTTAATATCTTAGCAATTAAAATACTTACACGCATCAACTTTTTTTCTTTTATTACGTTTGTTTTTTCTTTTATTAAGTTTGTTTTTTCTGTTATTAAGTTTGTTTTTTCTGTTATTAAGTTTGTATTCTTAGTCTGCACTTGTTTCAGGCGAGAACTTAATCGCCAATTTTTCCGTTTTAAAGATGAAATTTCTTTATTTTTAAAAATCATTTTGTTTTGTAAATATTGTAACGACAAATTAGATTCTGCAGATTCTTCAGTAGTCGATCTTTCTAAAACCTCATTCTTCAAACAAATTTGTTTGTTTGGAATTCCATCTTCAATGACTTCACTAGATCTAAACATATAAAATGTATTAAACAGGAATTATAAAGCTTTAATATATATATGGGGCATTCTTTCTCAAATCAGCCACCCGCCTGCGCATTTTATTTTTAAAGATAAAATTTTTTTCGAAGCATCAAAATTTCCGCCTAAACCTCAATTTTTTGATGCCGTATGGTGTTTTTTATTTCCTTCTTATGGGTGTGACCATACGTTAAAAATAATGCTC
>NW_017300036.1:9698-10689 GCF_001594075.2 Trachymyrmex cornetzi | reverse complement strand
CTCCCGATCCGTTTTTAGATATTTCTTATTTAAACTGAACGTGTTTCAAAACGAACATTCTCGGTATGGTCTGTAATTTTTCATAAATTTTATTACTACTACCATCGGGTGATCCTGGGTATCTACGTTTTATTATCTTTCCAAAATCGTTGGGAAGGCTTTCAACGACATATTTTCTACATATTGTCACGCTCGCCGATCGGTGACCGTTAACTCTCGCATTTTCTCCTACATCCTGTCTCAACGATCACCCTATTAGGTAATCTCGAAACGAGGAAATCGTGGAGTCCTCCCGGACGTAACATTAGTTTAGATGCACTTAGATTTTAGTATCTTAGCAATTAAAATACTTACATGCATCAACTTTTTTTCTTTTATTAAGTTTGTTTTTTCTTTTATTAAGTTTGTTTTTTCTGTTATTAAGTTTGTTTTTTCTGTTATTATGTTTGTATTCTTAGTCTGCACTTGTTTCAGGCGAGAACTTAATCGCCAATTTTTCCGTTTTAAAGATGAAATTTCTTTATTTTTAAAAATCATTTTGTTTTGTAAATATTGTAACGACAAATTAGATTCTGCAGATTCTTCAGTAGTCGATCTTTCTAAAACCTCATTCTTCAAACAAATTTGTTTGTTTGGAATTCCATCTTCAATGACTTCACTAGATCTAAACATATAAAATGTATTAAACAGGAATTATAAAGCTTTAATATATATATGGGGCATTCTTTCTCAAATCAGCCACCCGCCTGCGCATTTTATTTTTAAAGATAAAATTTTTTTCGAAGCATCAAAATTTCCGCCTAAACCTCAATTTTTTGATGCCGTATGGTGTTTTTTATTTCCTTATGGGTGTGACCATACGTTAAAAATAATGCTCAGACTTACCAAAATATTTGAAAAATGCAAAAATAACGTTTAGAGAGCTTTTTTTTTAATGATTTAATTAGGATAAAAGATACTCACGACCTAGATATTTCTTTTAAAAGTTCAT
>NW_017300036.1:7224-9424 GCF_001594075.2 Trachymyrmex cornetzi | reverse complement strand
GAGAAAGAATGCCCCATATATATATATATATATATATTATATTCTCATAATCAGCGATAAAATAATAAAACACACAATAACCTTTTTATAGCAATGTTCTTAGTAGAGCATTCAGACTCATTAGTTAACGGTCCAGTTCTTTCTTCCAGTACAAATGCAACTGCTGCATGTAACAAAAAGAATGTAAGGAGGTATAATCAGAATATAAAATCTCTTTTCATGTTATTGTTTCATTTAATAAATTATTACCTGGTGTTGGGAGATATAATGATGGAAAACTGCCCTCTTTTAATAATCTCCTTCCATGAACACCATAATGAAAACAGTCTTCTGTGAAATGTAATGAACAAATTGTAGTTCGAGCTCCCAAAACTATGTTAATTCCTAGAATATGCTTCCATTTTTTCCTCTCATTTTCACAGGAAGGAAAGCTGTAATATTTATTATTTATTCATTATTTATTTTATATTTTCACATCAAACATTTTAAAGCTTTGTAAATGAGACATTTAAGCTTTTCACGAGTCTAACCTAATATGTGTACCTACTTATGAAATGATCTTTTAGGTTCTTTATCTCCTCGCCACTTGCACACCCAACAAGTATACACATGTATTAGAGAAGTACATATTTCTATGTACTTCTCTAATACAGACTCGATACGAATCGAAAATGACACTTATGCAAGGTTTCCGAGACTCGAAACGTTGCACAGATATCTTACAAAAAAGGGTGATTGATGGCCATGATACGTTCCTACGCGACGAAGGAGGAACCAATCACAATCTTAGAAAAAGAGGGAGATTGGCCGCAACCTACGTCCCTCTCTCTCATTTTCCTCGACCAACATATCCTATACCACTTACTGTAGTTATACACGGATCGCGCAGTCCATTCTCTTATGTCTTTGGGTAGCACCAACGGACACTTGGCGGAAGATCACCAGGTACGTAATTCCCTTTATTTTCCGCCAATCGAACTCGTCGACGGTGAGCCGCGTATAGCATGTGTCCCGTGCACCCGCGAGCGCGCGCCTCGATAGACACTCAAATACTCACAGTCCATCCATACTCCACGTGGTTGAATAGCGCGTGTTGTGTCTCCGCATTATTTTTCCAACATAAGGAAAATCGCACTATTGTAAGATATTTACAAAAGGTCGACAGGATTTCGGCAAGCGTGCCATGGGGTCGCAGCGTGCTTACACGTGTTGCGACGCTCCGCTTAACGACCAATCACGCATCGCGGAAATATCACGCGTGCTCCGCGTGTACTCCGGCGTAGAACAAGGCTATACGGCCGGAGCACGACGACGGAAAAATAAGTCGGCAGTCGCGCACGAAACTCAGACAGGACGAGAGGCTATTCGGTATTAATTCGTGACAAAGGATCTTTGTCTTTCGGTCGTTGATTTACACGGCAATTCGGGCGTAAGCCAATCCGGTGGAGTTTAACTCTACATTTCGTCTCTTTCGTTGAATTCGCTAACGGAGAAATAATACAGCCTTGCGCGCGCGTCTCGTTCGCCGATACAGATTTCGATAACAGCCTCGAAATTGATCGTGCCTTACACTATCAAATGCCCTGAATACTACACTTCCGCGCCGGCACATAAAAAAGAGAACTATCAGGGAGTTTTACGGCACTATATTCATTTAGGGCTCGTCGAAAGATTCGAGTCTTGCAGCGTATGCTCGGTATTGACCGTTACCTTGCATGCTCTCGCGAGCTGCCCTGACTGCCCTGAGATATTAATCAGATTTATCGCTTATTTAGAAGGGACGGGAGAAAGGCCGTGGTTCGAAACGGAATCAACCATAACTGCGATATTTAGCGCTCGGCTGTAGCCAATCAGTGGGCTAGACAAATTCCATCGCGGAAATTTTATCGCCCAAATCGCGAATTAAGGATGTTCTGGCTATACAATCCCAGACAAAAGTGACTGAAATTTGAAATTGATGAAATTCTATGCTTTTATAAGTTAAGATATGCACCATATCATGCTCGTATCGTGTAAAGGACTTAAATAATGCCAGTTAATATAATATTTGGCACTACAAATGAATATATTTGTATATTTTACAAGTTTTGTGATTGTCGGCAAAAAATTTTTGGATGTGAATTTCACCTGAAATCAATTGCAAGAAACGAAAAAACGAAACACATATTGATAATATTTAATGTATATCAGACATCGAAAA
>NW_017300036.1:5255-7095 GCF_001594075.2 Trachymyrmex cornetzi | reverse complement strand
TGGGTGCGTTCCGAGTCACGCATGAAGCGCGTAGACTGCATAGAAAGTCGTTCCGAGTTAGCTATTGCGCGCTTCGAAAGCGCTTCGAGAGTACTTGAATTCCCCAGATTGTACTAACCGTACTGAATTCTTAGCACTCCTCCCAGCGCATTGACTGCTTCTCTTTCGACTTGAGTGAGGCAGTGAAAGCGTTTCATGCGTTGATGCAGTCTAAGCGTTTGGTATTGGTTTGGTTTGGTATTGGTTCTCTACTTCTGTCCATTCGGTATTCTTCGGATAGCTTCGTACATTGTCGGAAAACGAGTTCGAAGAATAGAAAGAGACAGATAGCTCTAATCAGGGGACAAAAGTGAGCAAATTCATTAGAATATTGATAATTTAATTGACCAGTACATAGTGAATTTGCTCATTTTTGTAATTTTCACCTCATTTCAAGATACACAATCGACTCCCAGACGAGTAAAGCTTTGTCTCAAAGAGGTTAGGAACTGTTCCGAGATCCCGGATAAAGAAAATTATTAAAACTTTAGAGTGATTTTTAACAAGGTGGACATAAAGTTTCATAATATACATAAAAAGATAATTTATATTTATTTATCATAGAATATTTATTTGTCACAATACGAGATCCTTAACCATATCACCATGACCTGCCGTAACCTATTTTGTGACAGCTTTCTTCACGCTTTCTGCGCATGCGTAATACGAGAAAGAAAGCAATATCTGTTATCTCCTTCTATCCGCCATCTTTTGTCCGCTTTGGCCAAACTCTGATTATAGGATCTCTAACCATAGCCTCAGGATAGCGCCGATACCGGAAGCCGGCCGGTGTCCCCTCGAGACGTAACATAATCCAACCCAGGTTGGTGTAAACCCGATCGGGCCGAAAACTATAAAGCCTTGTGTCCACCTCCACGATGCTAGAAATCAGTCCGAGACCTCGGATGAAGAAAGAATTGACCAATCGCAATGGTCATGTGATCAAATTGTTTAAATGTGATTTGTTAATTTTTTCGGTCTGAGATCTCGGATCGATTTCTAGTATCGTGGACATTAATTAGGCTTAACACACACTCAAAATCGGTGTATTGCATTTTATGCGGAATTATGTAAAATCATGATGTGATAAAATTTAGGTTAGGTTGTGACCGAACTCAAATCAATTATCTAACCATTCGGCCCTATCACGTCTACTTGTCTACGGTCGCCACTCCTTTTAACCTCCAAAGGAGAAGGTATTTCCTTGTGTGAAAGTTGCTCTCTTCGGTCGTCTCGTTGCGGTCCCTCAGTCGCCTGCTTCGGTCTTTCATATACTAACGCCGGATAGGGTTTCAAATAATCTCACATTGATAATTGCAGGAAACTTATCACAATTTATTAGTTGTAGCACATTGTTCATTTCTTTTACAAACCCGCTTCAACTACGCGTAGGTAATCTTCGTCTGCCACGCATATTATCTTTGCTCTTTGCATCGCTTCACATAATTATCCCAGCACAAAACATTTTCATCATCACGGCGAACAGCCTCTTTAATCATTCACATTACATTTTACTTCTCACGGCGAACAGCCTAACATTATTCAACTCTCGGCGCAACAGCCTAATATTCTTATTATCACATTACAATTTTATCATCACGGCAAACTGCCTATTATATTTAATTCCCGACGAACAACAAAAAGCCTAAAGCTTAACATTTCCATTACCTCTTCCTCTCTCACGGACAAAAAGCAAAAAGCTCTAATATACAGGGTGGACCATCTGAAGTGATCCAGTCAAATATCTCGAAAACTAGTAGGGATAGAGAAAAATGTTTCGTATGAAAAGTTTAGGGTTACA
>NW_017300036.1:3044-3839 GCF_001594075.2 Trachymyrmex cornetzi | reverse complement strand
TTTTTCTCTATCCCTACTAGTTTTCGAGATATTTGACTGGATCACTTCAGATGGTCCACCCTGTATTTCCCAGCGAACAGTAGCCTATACTAATTTCTCCCGGCGAACAACTTAATTTCCTGCGGCGGACAGCCGTCTAAATTCTCCTTTACAATTACCACGGCGAACCGCCTTAAAATTCCCCGGCGGACAGCCTCTAAACGCCATTTCCTCACTCACGGACAAACAGCTAAAAGCCTTCATATTTTTCCCGGCGAACAGTAGCCTAGATTCCTCTATACAATTACCACGGCGAACAGCCTAATTTCCTGCGGCGGACAGCCTCCATATTTTATTCTCGGCGGACAGCCTTAAAAATCTCCGGCGGACAGCCTCGATTCCCCTCGCGCTCGCGCTTATCTAACCTATGCTCCCTTCTCTCGTGCTCTATCCTCTCCATACGACTTGCGCACTGAACGCGCTCGCAATGTTAGCCGTTTAATACTTACTACGCCGCTCAATATTTATTTCCTACATTTTATTACATTATATTAATTTTTAATCAATGCTTTACTTTATTTTCAGATACAACATACACATGGATATGCAGCCGCTGGTCTTCTCCCGCTGGTGTTATTGGTAAGTATCATTAAATAATAATTGTTCTTTATTTACAGGTTTTCACTTATCGACTACATTACCTCTTATCTATATACAATATATACATGCCTTACCCTTAGCAGATCTCTAACTATACAACTCGATCGGTACAATAACGGTCATTCACCCACTTCCGGTTATCGGATCGGTCTAAAA
>NW_017300036.1:1395-2754 GCF_001594075.2 Trachymyrmex cornetzi | reverse complement strand
GCCCGCTTAATGTACCTAATGACAATTTTCCATTGACTACCCGTTATATTCTGTACGCTTCAATCAACTCAATCCTTCCGTTTAAGACTACTCTTTAACATAACGGTTCAATATTTCTCAATTCTTAATATTTGTTTCTAACAACGATAATTTTCGGTCACCCTATATAAGTGGTGATCCCATATTTTGCCAACATTCTTAATTTATGTCTTAAATCAACATTACGGTCGCTTTTTGCGATCCGACAACAATAACTATTACATACCAAATTTATTCGATCACCCGTTATACGCGATGATTCGTAAATGCTTATTCGTACTTTACTCACGTTACTGGTTACTTTCACGGTGGCTTTACTCGCTACTTCCGTTTTAACTCTGATAATAATTTTATTCCAACACCCGGTATATTCTATAACCCGTTATTATTTATAATCAACTCTATTAATTCAACTCGTGACTCTAACGGTTGGTTTATTCAATAATAAATTTTATTCACTCTATTTCTTATCTCACATCTTAAATCACTTTTTTCCCGTCACCCGTTATACTGTTACTTATCAGATTACCACCGTTTCTACGGTTTTGTGGCCTTAAGGGCATCTAACTATCTATTTACACCTTAATCTACTCTTAATTCTATATGCCTAACTCTAAATTCCTTTTTCTTTTACTTTTCCATTTTCTATTCTCACTCACTATTTCTATTTCTATTACTAATTTTGCTCTAATCTATTTATTTACTACTATATTTACACGTAATTACTATTTTACATTTTTCTACCTTTTCGGAGATGACAGCGTCGATCCGGGATGAAGCCGGTTGTGACCGAACCTTGAAACCGGAGGCTACGCACCGGCTTCATCCCGGATCGGCGCTATCAACCGAGAAAAGGGAGAAAATATATTGTGATTAAGACATGTAAATAGTGTAGATTAGAATTAGGAATAGTTATAGAGACGGAAGAAAGTATGTAAGTGTAAGGCGGGCAAGGATTCTTTTACGAAACCGTCTTGCGAGCAGAGTAAGAAAGAACTATCGTTCACAATCCGCGAGAGGCAATGAAGAATAAGGAACTCTCGGGCCATAGAGTTATGTCAGGAAAAGGATAAGCTAGGCTTAAGCCGGATAGGGAGAGCAAAGGATTGATCTCAGGATAGCAGTGAATAACACGTTTTATTGATCGCGATTACTTGTTGATCTCTTTAACAACTACACACACACCATACTCGTCGAGTCACACTCGTCGACTACTTTCTCTTCTCTTTCAAAAATATCTCAAGCGACCAATCAGGGTCGCTGTAATGGCCGATAGCCAATCACGCTCCTTCTCACTAGAAGTGGCGCCATGAGCACTAG
>NW_017300036.1:0-819 GCF_001594075.2 Trachymyrmex cornetzi | reverse complement strand
ATGGCTGTTCGTCTCGAACATAAAACGCAAAAATACGTTAACTTAAATACGCGTATATAAACTAAATAAAAGAAAAACAATTGATCAAAGGATTAGCGATCGCGTATATGACCGTTGAACGTTTTGTTCCGGTAAAGCGGGTATAAAGTAATGGTTACAACGCCGATTTAAACTTAAATGTTCTAATACAAAAAATTTCATATCTTAGACGAAGAGAATACTTATATCTAGAGGAATACATAAGTAAAAAAAATATAAAATTTATAGCGCGCACATTGTAATAATACAAATAGATAAAATACTTTGAAACCAGAGGAGAAAAATTTCGTGCGGTATATTAACCGTGAGAACCAATTACTAAGTTTCGGTTTGGGGAACATCTACATTAACCGTTAAAGGCTTTATCCAATGCTTTAATCGATCTGGGGATAGAATGGAGTTATATGGTTTTTGCGTTATGTTGAATCCAGGAATGTCCTGAATTACGTATCGATTCTTATTTAATGCTTTGGTCACTAAGTAAGGACCTTTATAAGGTGCTTTGAACTTTTTCTCTTCTCCTGGTTTACTAGAGGTATCTCGAACTAACACATAGTCACCAGGTTTATAAACAGACGGAGTTTTATGATGTTTATCATAGTATGACTTATTGTAGCTCCTAAGTTTATCAGTCGCTTGACACGCGATGTCGCGATTTTAATCACGCAGATCTTGAACTGTTTGATCAGTCAATGTAGTTTTAGAGATGTCACAAACAAAACGAATTAATGGAGAATCGGTTTGATTGGTCTTTTCATAGCCAAGTAATAGCATGGAGGG
>NW_017300035.1:88775-91015 GCF_001594075.2 Trachymyrmex cornetzi | reverse complement strand
CTAACTGCTTCGTATGCAGCTGGTGAATGAAAGTGAAGAGTTCTAGCAAAGTTTTTTAGGTTAGCAGGAAACAGAGCTGTTTGTTTGCGTTCTTTCATGCGTATTATTAATTCTTGTACATGTGGTGGCAAATCCTATGACATACAAGTATTAAATAAATTTTATATACTCTTTTATTAAAAGTAATATAAAAAGATTATATATAAATATTATATAATATTAATATACAATAGAAACTCAAATTTCTATTATACATTTATATATTATATATATTATGTATAATCTACAATAATAAATACATATATAAATACATATTCTTATTATAAAAATTAATGATCATAAAATTGTAATCAAAATTAATTATTAAGATTGTAAGAGAATTCTATTTTATATACAATTGTTTAGTTACATAATTTTTTCTTAATTAAAACCGTTATATCCAATTTTATTTTAAAAATCATAAATTACCTAATGCTATTGTATAATATCATTGTATAGTACTGATATATGTATATAAACTGCGAGATAAACGGTATATAGTTTTTTTACTCATTTAATTTTTGCATTATATATATTTATTATACACTGGAAAACAATTCTTGTTGCATTAACAAAACTTCCGTTCCAAAATCGACGAAACAGAATTACTGGTTGAATCTATCACAATTCCGTATAATGCATACAAGAATTCTTGTATGCATTATACAAGTAAATTGTTTCGTCGATTTTTAACCAGAATTTCATCATTTAACCAGAACCTGTTTTTCAGCATATATATATATTACTAAAATGATATAATTAATCTTATAGAACCTTTAAATATTCGGCAGCATTAAATTCTCCTTTTCTCTTCAAATCTTTTATCAAAACTTTTAAACTTTTTATTTTTTTTCTCTGCGTGAGTTTTTGTTATGTGCAGCTGCTATTTTAGATCTTTCATAAGTTGTGAACCTTAAGAATCGATTCCAAGCTTCATCAGAAACAAAGTCTTCTCGAGAAATATATTCTGTTTTGTAACAATTCATAAAGCGAACTCTTTTTACAGCTTTGTTATTCATTAATGAGTTTTTCCTAAAATTAAAATTTTTTACATTTATCTTTAATTTAATTATATTGAAAATAAAAATATAAAGTATTTCTATTGTGATATTTTGTAATAATATTATCTATAGCATCTTTATATATACTTTCTTATTACTGTAAAAGATAATTAATTATCTTTTTCTACTGTTTGTGTCATTGCTTACACTACTATTATTCAGTTCATATGAACAATCTTGCTCATTTAAAGAGCCTTCATCAAGAGAATTCACAGGCATCTTTTCTCTACATATCTTAATCTCTTTATCACAATCTTTATTATTTGTTTCTAAATTTTTTTCTTGTAATATATTATTTTCTAGTCTATTAACACTGCTAACTAATACTCTAGACCGTGTAAAGCTTCGATTCTATAGTTTGTGTTATCACATGTACGGTCCTATAATATATTATATTATTAATACTCTCTCTGTTACTGGCTCTTTTGTAATATTCTCTGTTGACAAATAAGATTGATTTACATTTATGTTTGCCGGAACAGCTTCTGGTCGTAATCGTTTTCTGCTTCTCAATTCATCAGAATAATAAAACAATTTTTCATCAAAGTGATCGCTGCATATATATGTAGTTTTGAAGTTTGGAGACGTTGATAAATTTATAGCATCCATCCATTTTTTTCTTATTAATTCATTTTTCGGAAATCTGTTCGTATTAAGAATTATAAAACTTATAAAATATATATTTGAAATGACTTATGACATATAATTTATTATTAAATATATAATATACTTTATTAAATTTTGAGGTTAGAAATATTAATATGTACTTACAAGTGCAAACTACGATTGGAAATAGGAGATGCTTCTATTTTGCATATCAAGCATTTTTTTATCATTTTAGTAATCAATCAAGAGACACTAGCGTCTCGCGCTAATTGTAAAAGTTATGTAATTATCTAGAAAATAACGTACAGACCAAATACAAGCAGAGATACACAATTTTCCACGATGTACTACATATGCGCACGCTCCGCACGCATATATTCCATGATCTGCACATGCACACATAAACAAAGACAGAGGGGCCCTTATGCAGTGTTCTCTTTCTATCGCTATATCGCTCTTTCAGCTCGTTCACTCCCTCTATTCTTATATCTCTATGTATGCGCCGACTATAAGCGCGTTCAGCTATAGGCCAAG
>NW_017300035.1:85308-88742 GCF_001594075.2 Trachymyrmex cornetzi | reverse complement strand
AACGGGTGATGGGGGTAAATTTTACCCCCACAACCGGCTTTTCACCAATCAGAGCTCTGTGTCAAAGCGCTGTTGCCCGTATGAGGATCCGGGCTAAGGTTACAACCGACCTCGACGCAACTGCAGGGAAAAACCGCAGACCTGCGGAAAAATTATAAAAACGCATAACACCAACACAATGCATCGCCGCGCAACCCTGAATGCACCTACCGGTCACAAAAGGCCCCTGAATGCGAACGAAACCATCGCGAATAAAATCGCAGCGCACGTAACTTAGAAAAAGCCTTAAACAAACACCCAAATTCCACGAGCACAAAGAACGAAAGATCCGGAATAACACAGAAACGTACGAAGAAAAAACGCGCAAGGCACAAATGCAAGTTCTGCCGCAACGGGCTGCAGCACGCGACGACTAAACGCGCCAATACGAATCTCGCGACCCCCGCAGTAAAACAAAGCGCGCAATCTAACCAAAATCCAATTATTATTAACGCAAACCACTAATAACATAATCAGCACGTAATAGAGCACGAGGACGTGAACATCCCCTTACCGCGAGGGGCCACGATGTTAACAATATATAAACGAGTGCGTTCACAGACTCGGTTCTTATTCTTTCCTATCCACTAAAAGTTAAGGTAGGAATACCGCGCTTACATTGAGCGCAAGCGACTTTCCCTGTAATCTCAAAAATCCGGCCTTAACCGTGCGCCTCCCCAAGCGTCGTTAAAGCCATCCTTACCCGTGACTCCAAGCGCGGCTCATGCATGCGCGCCGACGAGCCACACTTCCACGTGGAGCTCAAACGAGCGCCTTCATCGGCGTCGAGGCCTCCACAACCTTTCCTCTTTTCTTTTATTGTTTATCGCGCGCGAAGCATTACATATATCGTTCTTTTCCTTTTCATCTAACCCGTAGATGAACAAGAAAAGGCGACCTCGAGGCAAACGCGGAGGTTGGCGGGTGCACCTCCGGGCCCTTCGACGATCTCTAGCGGTAGAAGGACCCCAGAGCGAGGGAACAGTCCCAACCGTATCGCCGCCGCCTCCGCTTGCAAGCGAACAGGACAGGACACGGCCGGCAACCCCTCCTTGCGCTGAGGAACCTAAAAGGGGCCGAGAACCCCCGCCGCAGCGTTCTCCTCCTTATGTCACGCCCACGCGAATACCCACGCGTCCACAACTAATAACCAGCATAAAGCCTACCATAGTCGGCATTAATTTTTGTAATTATAATATTAAAATAATAGAAACATAAATTCATGTCTCTCTCTTTTACCCCTTCCAGATCCTTCACAGAAACGGAGAAAGTAGATAGAGCGAATGTATGATGATCATGTATGAATGTATCATACATACAGCTGCCCTCTCGAGAGATTATAATCTCCATGTTACAAGTGTTCACAGCACGGGCGCTAATAAAATCTGAAAACTCCTCTAATTCTCTGATTTATTTTCTCTCCGAAGGACCTCGAAGGAAACGACATAATATCAAAGCCTTCTCAGAATCTCCGATAAATTACGAAGATTTCGTGCCTTTACGAAAGGCACTGGTGACAGTAGCCTGCCCCCATTACGCGTAAACAGTTATCGAAGCATCACTCTGCAGAAGCTAAGGCTTCGCCCTGCGCGCCCCGCTCCGCGCTCGCGCTACACACGATTTGTGCCGCGTCTCGAAAGACAACAAACCCGATAAACACGCGACTTCGGACGTGACAGTATTATATTATTATGTATAATTTTATATAATTTTGTATAATTATATATAAACATTTTTTTTCCAGGTCCGTAAATAAAATTGCTCTATCACGTAACATTTTTGATAAAATTGAACTTAAAGGTGCCAAAATTGTTTTTTTGTACTTTTGAGCTAAAGTATCTAAAAAAACGTGACGTGATAGAACAATTTCATTTACTTTCAGTAATTTATTTTTAGTGACAAAAAATCTGTAAGAATCACTTGATTCTGTTCATGGTCTAAAATCCGTGTTGGACACACACACACAGTGTACTTAATAGGTCTAAACATCTTTCAAAATATCTGAAAACAAATTTATTAAATTAGTCTTGTGTTTTCTGTAAGAAAACGTACTATGTTATATATTTATATTATTGCACATATGTATTTAATCTTACTATTAAAAAATTTAACTTATCACATTATCAATTAATTTGACAAAATTAGACAATACACTGACTATTTTAAAATTAAATTAATACAAACAAATTCTGGAAAATTTTTTACGAAAAATACAAAAAAACTACACAGATTGAGACAAGATCTTAGAAATTCTTAGCTTCGTAGGTATTCGTAACGGAACGTAGAATGGCGTTGTTTGAAAAACCAAGAAACTCTACGTCCTTTTCATAAAAATATATTACGAATTTTTCCGAAAAGGGCATAAGATTTCTTAGTTTGTTTTTCAAACAAACACGATCACCACTCTATGTCCCGTTACGAATATCTATGAAAAACTAAGAATTTCTAAGATCTTGTATCAATCAATGTAAATTTTCGTAAAAATTTTTCGTCAGGGAAATCAGCGAATCTAACCTCAACACTATTACGGTAGAATCGGGATCTTTTTTTCATTTTATGGATGATCCAACTTCGTTATTGAATTTTCATGATAGTAGTACTATGCCCGAAAAAATCACGCGTAATGCTATCGTCACGAGATCGGTTAATCCGAGAGATGAAAAAGTGCTATAGGTTCTACTCTATTAAGAAAATATTTCCTTACACTGTTTTAATTTGTACTTACCAAAGATGTTAATCTTCCCTATGGATGGGTAAAATTTCGTGAATCTTCCTCGCCTCAAAATTCTTCCTTGGATATTCGTCGTATGTGGAAGCCGTGGAAGCATAATGGAAGCACAATGGCCGGTTGCTTTGGCGCGTTGTGGTTTAAGGTTCGTAACCGGTCGGCCATTATCGCCACACTTCGGATTCAGTTCCGCGCAGGCGCAAACGCAAATTTTATCACCACACTTGTATGGCACGTCCGCCATGTCTGTTTCCCCTTTCCCGATCTCGCTTTCACCTCTGTGGTGGCACGGATCGTTTTTGACTGGATCCCTTCATCGAATCCTGAAGATCGTTCGCCCTCGTCGCGTTTCCCGAGAATGCCCGAGTCTTGTTGATCGATAGATCACAGAAAGCCGCGAGACTGATGGTTATGACACAGAGAAGACCGATGTCAGGCAAATTGAACGCCGACAAGGCAAAGGACATTTTGCTTCGCGATTCAAGACGCCGACCGTATTTCCGGCACCGCGTCGTAGTCCTTTGAATTTGTGCCGCGTGCCTTCGCTCCTTCGCGATGCGTGTGATTATTAATTATTATATGATTGCAAGAACCGTCCGTTGTACGCTTATTTTTTGTCGTGCACGACTTGTAGAGCTTATATACGGAACACGTAGAATAATGGTTG
>NW_017300035.1:83336-84161 GCF_001594075.2 Trachymyrmex cornetzi | reverse complement strand
CCCCCGCCCCCACTGCCGTCATCGGACCCCACGCCCACCGTCGCGGGTCGCCATCGGGCCGCTACCGCCGCTGTACATGCTATTTCATATCCCTACCATCTTTTTCTTTTCACGTTCAAAAACCATTTTACATATCGCATGATCTAATGATGATATCATCAATGCGATTTGATATAAATACGACGTTGCCAAATAGTGTACATGTCACGTGACCAGATTTTTTTTTCACGATCATATGACATGGTACAACATGGTTCGAACGGCGACATCATCATCAATGCGATTTGATATAAATACGACGTTGCCAAATAGTGTACATATCACGTGACCAAATAAGTGATAGAGAATAAGAAAGAGTTACGAATTGCGTGCGTTTAACTTCATACTTGTTATTAATGCATGTTTTCGCCCACCGTCGCGGATACTGTAACGCGAGCAAAAATATTTTGTCTAGGAGATCTATCATCCGGCTGCTAAACGAAGCGCCGTCAATATGGGTAGATGATGAAATCATACTGCGTTCTCACAGTTCTTCTGTCAAGGGCAAAAGTATCGGTAAGGATATATATCTGGGGAAGAACCGCGAGATCGGTGACACTTCGCGACGTGTTAAGAAAAAGCGCCGATAACGATATTTTTCTAAGAAGTGATCGGTGACACGTCGTAGTCGATCCAATGAGGGTAGACAAAGGGACAAAGAAGTTGCAAATTGAATATATAATGGGTCATCAGCGCGCGGCGCCTCAGTTGGTGCCCCGTACGATTAACGAATCGATCGTGATAAATGTAATAGTGCAAATATGGATGAGGACATGGACGATGTAG
>NW_017300035.1:77766-81513 GCF_001594075.2 Trachymyrmex cornetzi | reverse complement strand
GCGGGTACGCGAGTGGCAACGAGTGGTCTCTCGTATGGCGTGAGATCGAAGCCGCGTTCGAGAATCGTATAGCGACAGGTGCGGTGGTAAACTATAATCATATCGAACCTCGCCGATTTCTCGAAGACGCTGGTGATATAGTGCTAGAGCGAGTACGGGACGCTGTGGAAAGACACGGTAGTGTAAAGGCGAACACAGCGTTCAACGGTGAGTTCGCGACAAAAGACAAACGCGCCAATAAGAGTATAATTACTAAGAACAGTGAGATTTATCGGTGCACCGATATGCGCGAGTGGTACGTGACGCGCGTCATCGAGCCCACATTAGCGTCGCTGGAAGAGTTGCAGGAACGGGACAGTGGGTAGGCATTGTCGCGAATCCTCAATTTGGTAGTGAATGTGAACAAACTGACTCCCATGCACGCGGGATGTTACGTTGAGGTGCCGCGGGAAATTGTGATGAAACGAGCGGTGATCAGTATGAAATCCATGGACAATGTGTGCTTCACGTGGTCAGTGGTGCCGCTCTGTACCCCGCAGAAAGAAACGCAGATCGAGAATCGTCGTACCCGCATTACAGTACTGTGCTAAATTTTGCGGGTATCGAGTTTCCAGTGACTTTGAAAGACGTTCTGAAATTCGAACGTTTGAACGCGGTGTCAATCAACGTATACGGCGTCGAGAACAAACAGATCCTTCCTCTACGACTCACAGGGGACAAGAGGGACAAGCACGTGAACGTGATACAAGATCCACGCAACGATGATGTAGGCCACTTTGCGTGGATAAAGGATCTATCTCGTCTCATGAGATCCCAACTGACAAGAATGGAGCACAAGAAATATTTCTGTGACCGGTAAGTATACTAAGAAAAAAAAAACAAGAAAAAATATAAAAAGAAAAAAAATTATATGTCTATTTACAGATGTCTGCATTACTTCCGCTCGAGCGAGAAATTGCAGATCCACAGCCAGGACTGTCAGAAGATGAACGACTGCGCCATCAACCTTCCGAGCGAGGACGACAGATGGCTCGCATTCGACAACTACAACAACATGGAGCGTGCACCATTCGTCGTGTACGCCGACCTGGAGTGCGTCCTGCGGAAGACGAAGCCCGAGAAAAAAGACGCATCGTCGTACGAGTATCAGCGGCACGAAGTATTCAGCATTGGATACTACGTGCGATGCTCGTACGATGACGCGTTGTCGTCGTATCAGTTTCGTCACGACGAAGATTGCGTAGCGTGGTTCGGGGAAGAATTAAAAAATTTGGCGCATAAAATAAAAACTATCCTGTCCACTAACGTTCCCATGGAAGCGCTGTCTAAATAGCAATGGGAGGCGTACCGCACCGCGACGCGTTGCCTAGAAGCCGTTCGCGTCGGACGATACGCGGGTCCGCGATCATTGCCACTTAACCGGTAAATACCGCGGTCCGGCACATACGAATTGTAATCTGAATTACAAAAATTCATATACTATTCCGGTTGTATTTCACAACTTGTCGGGCTACGACGCTCATTTCATAATCAAAGAAATAGCTACAGCATACGACGGACATGTAGAACTCCTTCCGATAACCCAAGAAAAATATATTTCATTTACGAAACACCAAAGACAAAAATGAAAATCATTTTCAGAAAAATTGCGTAAAATTAAGATTTATTGATTCCTTCAAATTTCTCAGTACAAGTTTAGAAAAATTGGCGTCGTATCTCGACAAGAATAAATTACAAATTGTACGTTCCGAATTTACAACATTATCGGACGAAGAATTTGAATTACTCACGCGAAAAGGTGTATTCCCGTACGAGTACATTGACTGCGTCGAAAAATTACAGGACACGCGCTTACCGTCGCGAGAATTATTTTTCAGTTCATTGACGGGTGGTACAGTATCCGAGAGCGATTACGCTCACGCCGTGAACGTGTGGCAGCGATTCTCCATCCGAACGCTCGGCGAATACAGCGATTTGTACTTGAAAACCGATGTCTTGTTATTAGCCGACATATTTGAAAATTTCCGAAATAGTTGCGTCGCCAGTTATGGACTCGATCCCGCGCATTATTATACATTACCAGGTTTCACGTGGGACGCTATGCTAAAACATACGCGTGTAAAATTCGAGTTGCTCACCGACATTGATATGATCATGTTTATCGAGCGCGGTATACGCGGTGGCCTCAGTCAATGTTCCGACATATACGCGCAGGCTAATAACAAGTACATGCGTTCGTACGACCCATCGAAACCGTCGTCATACCTTATGTACTACGACGTGAATAATCTGTACGGATGGGCGATGTGTCAACCATTACCGTACGCCGAATTTCGATGGGTCGAAGACGCCGCGAACTTTGATGCGAGCGCGATTGCTCCGGATTCATCCACAGGTTATATTCTCGAAGTCGATCTCGAGTATCTGCAACATCTGCACGACCGACACACTGACCTGCCTTTCTGCCCGACGCGCGATAAGCCGCCCGGCAAGGGCGAGGATAAACTTCTAGCGACGTTGTACGATAAGCAGCGTTACGTCATCCACTATCGTAACCTGCAGCAATGTACTCGTCACGGGCTCCGCGTAACAAAGATTCACCGGGTGCTACAATTCGCTCAATCTCCATGGCTCCGCGATTACATCGAACTGAATACAAAATTTAGAACTGTAGCAAAGAATGAGTTTGAAAAAAATTTATATAAACTAATGAACAACGCGGTATTCGGCAAGACCATGGAGAATGTGCGCAATCACGTAGACGTTAATTAGTAACGAAATGGGATGGACGGTACGGCGCGGAGGCAATGATCGCGAAACCGAATTTCCACAGCCGCAGCGTCTTCGCGGAGAATCTAATCGCCGTCGAACTGCGCAAACTCGAGGTGAAATTCAACAAGCTGATTTACGTGGGTATGTGCATACTCGACATATCAAAGGTCTGCTTGTACAAATTTCACCACGAGTACATGTCACCGATGTATCGCGACAAATGTAAGATAATGTACACCGACACGGACAGTCTCATTTATCATATAGAATGCGACGATGCGTACGAGACTATGAAACGCGATATCGCAAGATTCGACACGAGCGATTATCCGGTGGACAACGCGTACGGTATGCCTCTCGCGAATAAAAAAGTACCCGGTCTGATGAAGGACGAGAACAACGGTATGATAATGACCGAATTCGTTGGACTCAGAACGAAAATGTACGCGGTGCGGGTGGACGGCAAGAAGGACACAAAGAAGGCGAAAGGTGTAAAGAGTAACGTCGTAGCGCGAACGATAACGTTCGACGATTACACGCGTTGCTTGAACGAAGAGATTGAAATGACTCGTCGTCAATCGTGTATACGATCAAAATTACACGAGGTATACACGATATCCGAATCGAAAATCGCTCTGAGTCCATACGACGACAAACGATACGTCGTACCCGACTCGACGGAGACGTTACCATGGGGACATTGGCGGATACCTTTGTAATATATGTATTATATGTATTATATGTATTATATGTTGCTATGTACTACTATTATTTTTTACGTATTAGTGTTCGTTTATATAATACATATCGCGTATGTTTAACGTTTATATATATATACGTAGTATCAGTATTTTAATTTCTTTTCACCTTATGTATCGTACGTTTTTTTAACATTTATATACGTAGTATATGTTACTACTATTTTATGAATTCTATCTCTATACATGTTGTTTAAAAAATATATTAAGTATTATA
>NW_017300035.1:72899-77290 GCF_001594075.2 Trachymyrmex cornetzi | reverse complement strand
GTAAACATCTTCCACATGTCGTTCTTGAGAGTACGATTGAACCGCTCGACCACTGACGCTTTCAACGTCGAATACGTGGAATAGTGATTAACGTCGTGTTTTTTCAAGATCTTCTGCACATCGGCGTTGTAAAACTCCTTCCCCATATTCGTTTGTAAATTTTTCGGACATCTTCCACTCGCTCGAATTATCTCAGCGATAGCGTGAGCAGTCTCGCTTCCACCCTTGCTCTTGAGCGGTACGGCCCACGCGTACTTGCTCAACACATCGATGACGGTGAGTATGTAGTGGTGGCCTCTGTTGAAACTCGAGTACGGGCGCATCTCGACGATATCAGCCTGCCACAGATCGTCGTATCCCTGGACTATGACGCGTCTTCGCGGAAAATTTCTTCTCGCCGGAGCGTGCAATTCCTCGACGAGTCGGCGTCTCTCGGCGCCAACTTTTCTCTTTTTCATGATTCGACGTGTAATACATACACAGAGTGCAAGAAAAAAAATGTATCGTTTCTCGCTGACGCTACTCGACTGACTCGTTTCATCGATACGCGATTTAATTTATAATAAGACGGGCTTCGCGAAGTTCCTCGATGATGGACAGCATCTCGTTGTCGTGAGCGTTGTTGCCCGTTCGGTGCGAAGCGTCGAGCAATCGTAGAGTGGTTGCGCAAGAATTTTTAAATAAAAAAACGTTAACGTATTGATTATGTATTTCTTTCCCCTTCCATTGTAATACATGTATAAACGTATGTATGCATGCATGTGTAAACGTGTACGTATAAATGTGTATGTACGAACGTGTATGTATGAACGTGTACGTATAACGTGTGCGTATAAACGTGTACGTATGAACGTGTACGTATAAACGTGTACGTATAAACGTGTACGTATAAACGTGTACGTATTAACGTGACCTGTCCGATCTGACAGTGCATGTATGCAATGTATATAGGTAGTATATAAAGCTTTTTTCGTTCAATCGCAACGTATAAACGTGTACGTATAAACGTGTACGTATATTAACGTGTATGTACGAACGTGTACGTATAAACGTGTACGTATAAATGTGTACGTATTAACGTGTATGTACGAACGTGTGCGTATAAACGTGTACGTATTGTGACGTTCCATGTAACACACTCCACTTATTATAAATTTCTTTTACTTAGAATTATAATAGATAATTATATTATATGCATATCCTCTGTATCTCATATTGTACTTTTACCTAAAGCTTATATCTGTTAATCATAGGATCTTGCGTTTAGAAATAAGTAGTACTATATTCGTGACGTTATTTCCTTTATTTGATTCTTAATACAACTGTTAATCGCAATTCCATGTACCTAGCATTTATAAACACGCTATACCCATTGAAATGCGACCTCACACACTTAAAATTGTATACTTAAAGGAACTTATAATAATTAATTACAATCTCTTGCGTTGTACAGAACGTAATCTTAGAGTATTATATAAACTGAATATATTATAATCAGCGATCCACGTATCCTACATCGAACTTCCTGGATAACTATACTTACCTACCTCACTCTCGATAACATACCATCTTACCACTTACCATATCTATCAGTTATCGACACACCAGTTATCGACACACCAGTTATCGACACACCAGTTATCGACGCACCAGTTATCGATGCACCAGTTATCGACACATCAGTTATCGACACACCAGTTATCGACCTATCAGTTATCGACACACCAGTTTCCATGACCAACCTTACGTTACCATAGCGTCAGTTCCTATAAAATCCGCTACGCATACAGCTCCTTCCCCACCAACAACCAACATAGGAAGAAGGAACGCAAGCGAGACTCATTTGCATACGCAGCCAGTGAGTCTGAGTCAGTCAGAATTCTGCAGTCAAAGCCAACAGTCAGGAAACGGGTGAAGTCCGAGCTTTGCACAAAGCCGAGTCACGCACCCGTACTTTCTGACTCCGGTTCGTATTCTATCGAGTCGACAAATTCACTTCCCAGTCTCCTATACATTCTACGGAATCATATCCGAACATAACCTTCTTCGTTATAAAGTGCGACGAGTAAAGAAATACTAGAAGTAGAATCAATTCATTAATCGTATTCAAGGCATAAGAGCCTCAACTCCTATATTCGATTGTGTATCGCGACAGTAAAGCGAGCGCTAAAATTAAGATTAATAAACCACTGTAATCAAAGAATCGTTATTCATAACTATAGAATTTTAGTGTAATAACTCAACATTTATTTTATAATAAACTAGAATTATACTATCAAGGTAGAATCAGTGTCTCATATACTACTATACCTTTCCAACTCCGCGTCCCCGCGAAATCGAGTGCGCGATTCCTCGCTTTATGGATTCAACTATTATAGTCACCGCGAGTTGAATTACACTCGTGGAAACATTAATTAATTGCTGAATCTACAATAGCATTCCTGATCACACGACTTCGAATTACCGAGCTACCGTAGGTTGAATTACACCTATGGTGACGCTGAGAGTATACCGAAGGTACTTGTGGTCTACCCTCGCGAGCGAAATAAAACCAGCGATAAAAGCGAATCTTAAAATTACGACAATCCGTCGTTAAACATTAAATCATATATAACCTAACAAACGTGAGTCACGAGCAGGTTATTTTCTTATATGTATATATATATCCCATGCGCACATGGTCGCATGTCTACATTATTCTTAAATTAATAATTACGCATGCATACCCGATGCCACTCAATCTTCATACTCAAGTAACTTTATAGTCTTTAGAATTAACAAATAACTTTCGCGTATATACATATATATATACATATCCATATTGCATTGAATTGTACGTACATAATTCTCGCGTACCTAAACTTGCATTGCATGATTTCATTGAGTGTTATGCGCTAAATGTAACGCAATATTCGCTAGACAACGAAATAAACTCTTGCCTTAAATTACATCAACGTGCTATCATCAAATTTTCTAGTATCAATTTCGGGATACCTTATTGCACGATTAAAACAACCATGCAAGCGCGACGCTTGTCACGTGAAGCGCCAACACAAGACGCGAGTTAACGGTAGAAAATTCTAGAAAGTTCTGGAAAACAACAGGGCTATAAAATACGTTCGTCTCTCCGAGTTTCCGTTATTGTCAACACATGTGTCCTCCGTCCGTCGAACGTTACTACAGCGGAGTATCAGAGACGCTGCCGTATCAGAATTGGTTAAATTCAGCCTTATGCTGCAGTTCCTTGTTTTATAAATACGAATTATTTAGCAATACCTGCATTTGCGATTGTTGCTATGAGAGCAAGACCCCGTTGCAAAGGGAGTCTTATCAAATAACATCGCGTCATTTTATTGTGTTGGGAACTAACGATCCCTCGGTCGTCTTAGCGGAAAATTGTATTAATTGCAATCGTACATTCATACGGTTCAGGCCTGTGAGTGCATGTGCTGTTTGCCTCTCGACAGTACACGATTTCACGCAACATCTGATTCACACCGGGGATCGCCCTTACGACTCTGGTTTCGCTATGATTGCTATATCGGAGTCGCGTCGACGACAAGTTACGATTCAAAATAATCGAACGTAAAAATTTCTATACGCTGCATATCCCACTAAAAGCCGCGGTAGCAAAGCGCCCACTCGGTCTTTCAGGGAGATCGCTACCGCGACGCAACAGTATAAACGTGTACGTATTAACGTGTATGTATAAACGTGTACGTATAAACGTATACGTATTAACGTGTATGTATAAACGTGACATGTCCGATCTGACAGTGCATGTATGCAATGTACATATATAGGTAGTGTATAAAGCTTTTTTCGTTCAATCGCAAGTTTCGATTACGAGCGTTAAGACATGGATCGAGTAAGAGACTACATACACTGAAAATCGGTCGAGCGAAAGGGGTATCGTCCCGTATCTTCGCCAGGTCCACCAAGTCCACCGCCGAAGAAGGAGGAAGTGAGATATTGGGAATGCCCTGTTGAAAACACGTCAACACCGTCAACGTCATCGAAATATAAACCATAATATATATATATATATATAGACCATAACGTATAAACGCGTATGTACGAATGTGTGCGTTTAAACGTATGTATAAACGTGTACGTATAAACGTATATAGGCAGTGTATAAGGCTTTTTTCGATCAATCGTAAATTTCGATTACGGGCGTTAAGACATGGACCGAGTAAGAGGTTATCTGCATCGAAAATTTGTCGAGCGAGAGGGGTCTCCGAGCGAAAGGGAACCTCTCTTGCAGAAAGAATCGCAAAGTACCTCGCCGAAGAAGAAGGAAGAAACTAAATATTGGAAATATCCTTGGGAAAAAGCATCAAAGTCGTCACCGTCGTCGTCGTCGTATAAGCCATAACGTATAAACATTG
>NW_017300035.1:71876-72500 GCF_001594075.2 Trachymyrmex cornetzi | reverse complement strand
TGGCCCGCCGAGTTACGTGGAGATCGCCCTGGGAAACAATCGCGGACACGAACTGTGGCTGTCTCTCGAAACGTGGAAGGGTCTCTACGAGCAGCAATGTAATATTTACAAGATCCTGCGAAACGAACACAAAGACAATTTCATAAGCGTTGAACCGCTAACCGTTCGAGTTTGCACGCTGAACGATGCTACGCTCGTACGCCTCGATTCTTTGTCCGTACGGATGACGATGACCGAAACGACGCTACGCCGCGTGTTCGCGTTTGACGGATGTATCGATGTAACGTTCGAACGATTAGTCCGACTCGTCGATACGGTTGATGTCAAGTATACGCGATTCTCCAACATCGCGTCCGAAGACGCTACAGGCGATAGCGATATTATCAATGGACATCAGCTCGTCGATTGCGAGCTATTGGCTTTAATTTTTAATACACACGAAACAAAAACCGATGTAACAATATGTGAATAAAAAATTTTGTCGTTCACATCAAATATATATGTACTTTCTTTACTTTCCTTCCATCCATTCATCCATCCTATGCCTCGACGCGCTCCGTTTATGTAAACATCTGCGGACGCTTCTCTTAACGCGCCGTGTCACGAATCATATACGTGCGTATA
>NW_017300035.1:67433-67914 GCF_001594075.2 Trachymyrmex cornetzi | reverse complement strand
ATTTATCCGAAGAAAATTTTAATCTTTTGACTCGAAAGGGTGTCTTTCCATACGAGTACATTGACTGCAGCGAAAAATTAAATGAATTATACTTGCCATCTCGCGAGTCATTTTACAGCTCATTGACTGACAGCACGGTATCTGAGAGTGATTACGCGCACGCCGTCAACGTGTGGCAGCGGTTCTCCATCCAAACGCTCGGCGAATATAGCGACCTGTATCTAAAAACAGACGTATTGTTGTTGGCCGACGTCTTTGAGAATTTCCGCGACAGTTGCATCGCGAGTTACGGGCTCGACCCCGCGTACTATTACACCTTACCTGGCTTCACATGGGATGCCATGTTAAAGCATACTGGTGTAAAATTTGAACTGCTGACAGACATCGACATGGTCATGTTTGTCGAGCGTGGTATACGCTGTGGTCTGAGCCAGTGTACAAACAGGTACGCGCGAGCCAACAACAAATACATGCCGTCGTA
>NW_017300035.1:62110-62335 GCF_001594075.2 Trachymyrmex cornetzi | reverse complement strand
ACATACCGAAAATTGTACTGCTGCGACAGTTTGAATATTGTATAGATCTGTTGTGGGACAGATTACCCGAGCATATACGAGCAGATTCGGAGGTACAACGATATCGTCGATACCTGAAGCATTACAATTTGCCTACTCATCTAACGCATATTGACGGTCCGGCGCCTTTGATAAAGAATTGTAGCGAATGCCGTCGAGAGGCTTACTAACTCGTGCGATAAACGC
>NW_017300035.1:60447-61578 GCF_001594075.2 Trachymyrmex cornetzi | reverse complement strand
AAATTAAGTCACCTACTTTGTAGCACAAAGGAGGTGACACACAAAGCAATTTTTGTTAATCACCCATAAATTCGGTCTACTTAAGAAATATAAAAAGGTAAGCCTCGAACATCTCGGTGCCGTTCCGAAAAGTGAAGTGAGAGTGCGCGTACTGTGAGAGTCTCCATCTAATCTCTAAACCACATTGTACAGTACATAGACTTGTAAGTGAACGAATAAAAGCTCTTGTACAACACGAACGCTGGCCTATAATTATTGGAGGACATCGAGCCTTCATAAACCGACACCGCATGTCCAAACCGTGGTTCTGCAACGCCCTGAGCGGCACGTAGTGTCTTGAAGATACTGCAGGTAACTGGCTGACTCGTAAATTCTACAAACGGTGCCCGGAGCGGCACCCTTGCACCCGGAGCGGTACAACATTTGGTGGCAGCGGTGGGATTCAGCCTTACCATCCCGGAATTCACCAAGGACAACGCACGTCGGAACTCAGCAGAGCAGACTACGCACAACGTCAACCAGAGGAAGCAGCAACGACCTGACCAACCTCAACAACGGTGACAGCGAGCTGACCATGCAGACCCGGCAGCCAAGTAAACTACAAGCGCTAACCGTTCTTCTAATGTAAATCGAAAATATTTTTTTGTTAAACCGCGTGAATGTCGGATAAAACCGAAAATCTCTCACCGAATGCATCGTGGTTATTGAGTCCCCAAGCGCAACACGCGATAGCTCGAATTAACTCACCTTTTGTAATTGACGGAACGGACCGCGAGGATCGCAATCGCGAAAATCGTGAAGAAATTGTAAACCGCGACGATAGTGATAATCGAGAAGACCGTATTGAATTGTATTTAGACGACGAGCAGGACTCGCGAGAAAATAACATAGTCGTTAATTCCGACTCGGAAGACAACAATGACAACCCTACGCTTAGTGACGACACTACAGACGGTAGGCAAGATAGATTAAACTATAGCAGAACTCCTAGTAGAGTCACACTCAGACGGGAATACTCCCTTACATCATACGACAGTAGCGTTTTTGATCCTGAGGAAAACTACAGAAATAACACGGTCGTAGAAATGCAGCGTACTCCGCCTAATGAAAAGCGGCAAGCACCGGCAGTAC
>NW_017300035.1:59486-60000 GCF_001594075.2 Trachymyrmex cornetzi | reverse complement strand
TCGAGACTCGAGACATATACGATTTTCAACAATTGAAATCTGAACTAGAAATATGCTATCTCAGCAAGAGAAGCACGACTCATTTACAAATCGAGTTCAATACCATTAAACAAAAGTCCAGCGAAAACGCTCGACAATACGGCTTAAGAGTCGACAATTTATCAATGGAACTGTATGAGTCCATGATCGAATGACAAGGGCACAACAGCGAACAAAAACGCGTAATTTTAGATACCCTTCAAAAACAGGCTCTCCAGAATTTTCAAATAGGACTGAGAAAGGATATTAAATTACTTGTGAGATCCCAACATTACTCTACACTGCAAGAGGCAATAGCAGGGGCAAGCGCAGAAGAAAAGATTAAGGGACAATTTAGTAATAACCCTCGATATACTAATTCGCCGAATCAACAGAGAAGGTCATATTGTCACAAGTGTGGAAAAATAGGACATACTGGTCAAGAATGCCGAACCAGCAGATATGCTGACCGACATTCGTTACCGAAGCCGAGTGG
>NW_017300035.1:54010-55571 GCF_001594075.2 Trachymyrmex cornetzi | reverse complement strand
TGCAACGCCCTGAGCGGCACGTAGTGTCTTGAAGATACTGCAGGTAACTGGCTGACTCGTAAATTCTACAAACGGTGCCCGGAGCGGCACCATTGCACCCGGAGCGGTACAACAGTCATAATCGCGTCATGGAAGGTCGCGGCGTTTATCTCGTTCCCTACAAGCGCGGACGAGGTGTCGCGCGCAGAAAAAAAAAACGTCGATGAAACGTTAAAAATTTCGAGGGGAGTAACTACCGATGTGCAACTGCAACAACTTGTAAACCGTATGCGCATTCCATATTTTAGAGGTGTCTTTATGCGTACTACATTACCGGTTAAAGGAGTACGTCGAAACGAGAGCGGTATCGTAAATCTAGACAATGCCGTGGGACCCGGTACGCATTGGGTGGCATATGCGAAAAGGGGGAATCGCGTCGTATACTTTGACAGTTTCGGTAATCTTCGACCGCCGAAGGAACTCGAGCGATATCTGGCAAACAGTGTAATCGAGTACAATCGCACGCCTCATCAGCGTTATAATCAGAACAACTGTAGGCAGCTTTGTCTACAGTTTCTACGATCGGTTGATTAGTAATTTAAGGATGGGCATTGCGCTGTTTAACTCAGTGCTCGTTCAAACATGTCGCTGACGTTTACGTTGACTGGCAAGAGTAGCGTCCTCGCCGTAAGCTACTTTCCGGCGGTAGATTTGGGTGACGGTGATTACGAGCTCGGTCTGACGGACTTTGAAACGTACTTAGCCAATGTAAATTCGACAAGCAACAAGTTTTACTATGACAACAAGGAAATTATCATTCCCGATGGATCGTACAAACTGCGCGATATCGAGCAGTATCTGAAGCGTGAAATTTTATGTTCTCACGATGCAAAGGATAAGGAGGACGAAGAGTTCCCACTGGTGATTCGCGCCAACAACAATACGATGAGAAGTGAGATCAAATGCGTCTATCGGATAAATTTTACAAAACCTCGCAACATTGGCTCGCTGCTGGGATTTTCGTCGAATCGCTTGCTGGAGCCGCGACAGCGGCACGAGTCTGACGTGCCGATAAATATCATCAACGTGAACATCATTCGTATCGAGTGCAACGTGACCGCGGGTGCGTACAGCAACGACAGGTGCGTGCACACGATACATGAGTTTTCACCGAGCGTACCGCCAGGATATAAGATATCGGAAAGACCTACGCAGATCATTTCCGATCGTCGTACGGAGCATTACTGATCTGATGATTCGCGTGGTGGACCAAGACGGTCGATTGCTTGATTTTCGCGGAGAGGAGATCACCGTTAGATTGCACGTACGACGGCGTTAACGTGAGATGCTTGTGTTGAACGAACAGCCGAAACAGACGAGAGATACATCTTTTACTGGAAAGATTACATCTGAAAAAAAACTCACTGCGTCCAATGTCACATTTTTAAAGTCATTGGGTTTCATCGTACGAAATGGTTGATATCTTGAATATTACCGGTGAGCCGATCTTTGACGACCGCATCGTCAAGATTGAGACTCACACGTACAATCCGTACGCCAACACTACGTTTGGACATAGCGA
>NW_017300035.1:52770-53319 GCF_001594075.2 Trachymyrmex cornetzi | reverse complement strand
CAGCGTGTTCGACGATTGTAATTTGAGTAATGTAAAAGTATATCTAAATTCAGATTTTTATCCGTATGGTGATTTAAATCTGGATTTTGGCAAAAAGAGGTACGCTGTCCTGTTTGACATGTACACGCGTTTTCATAAAGCATATTATGGAATCAATAGCTTCGAAACGCTGCTCAACGTACTATCGTTTATCGAGAAAGGACCTTTTCCGGTTATTGACTGCTCGCGACAAAACGAATCCGTCAAGAGCGCCACTGTGGACGTACGCACAGAATTTGAAGGCACAGAAACTGCAAGGAGAATGTGCCCGCCAATACTACCGCCTATTGTCTCATCATACACGATCGTGTAATCGAATACTGTCCGTTGTCTAACGTAGTACGCAAAATCATGTAAACTGCAACGTCAGCAAGTATCCCGAATATAAAAGAACTGAAAACCAGGGTGAGGTGCAGTCTCGAAAAATTGCTCGTCATGGTCATACCGACGTTTGTGGATCTACAAGGATTCATCGTTAACAAGAAATTTATCGTGAAGGAAGTAGCGGTG
>NW_017300035.1:50363-52636 GCF_001594075.2 Trachymyrmex cornetzi | reverse complement strand
TCCCTTACAGCATGGTGAGACGTTTAATTACGGAAGCTGTATTAGAAGAGGATGAAGCTGTCGTATATGTCAAGGAACATGAAAAACGAGAATGGCTAGCTGATATGCTCGACACTGATGATATCATCGTTGAAACTCTGGACGCGCATTACAAAGATGTAGAATCGCTAAGTAATCTAGATGATTGTAATACTATACGATGTGGAAAACACGCAAAGAATTGCGCTTTACAAAATGTATTTAAGATATTTAACTGGTGGTCGCGACACCAAGAAGAATTGTAAGATTTTTAAATAAAATCTATATTATCTTACATTAATATGTTTTTATTTTCGCCACCCTAACCTGTAGATATTTAAAATAAATATAACAGATAGATATTGAAATGAACCGATAGCGGTTCGATATCAGTCTGATAGCTGTTAAATATCAGTCTGGTAGCTGTTTATAGCTGTTAAATATCAGTCCGATAGCTGTTTACAGTGTACCGATGACTGTTTATAGTGGTTTTGATAGCAGTTCGATATCGGTTCAATATCGGTTCGATAGCAGTTTGACAGTCATTCGATAGCCATTCGATAGCAGTTTGATAGAGGTTTGATAGCTGTTTATAGCTGTTAAATGTCAGTCTGATAGCTGTTTGATAGCGGTTTGATATAAGTCTAATTGCGCTTCAATGCGAAGAACGAATAAAAGAAATGCTGAGGTAGTGTAATTTTTCGAGCGCGAGATATACCTTCGATCGAGGCATTGTACTTTCGTCGCTGATATAAAACGTTAGTGATGTAAGTATGACAGATAAATGCTGAAGTTTCTCCATGGAATCTCGGATGTGAGATATACTTTTCAGCTGAGGTATAACCTTTTGCACGTGGTACTATACATGGACGGAGGATTCTTTTTCATAATGATATCACTATGTCACGTACATTTTTACTATAAATTCTCGCACAGCCTCCGCGGTCAATTAGTCTGCTTGTCTGCGAGAGAGTTGCTCAATCTATCAATCCGATTTGGAAGAAATAAAATGGAGGACATCAATGACCTTGTAGACGCTGGTGAAATTATCCGTATAAACGCGGATATATTATCAGAAAGTGCGGCTTGTTTATACGACAGTATAAGTACTATTTTAAATTCAGTTGTGGATATAACACCCCAAATTCCTTGGATGTAACTTTTACCCTTACAAATAAGGACTGTATAATGGCTAAATGGTAGGTATTATATTAATTTTATTGATACAAATATATTCGTATGTTCGTGTTGGGATCATGTGTTGTCCATTTACGTGAATGTTATCATGTGTTAAGATTCCGTTCATGTGTTGTCCGTTTACGTGAGTGTTATCATGTGTTAAGATTCCGACATTTACTCGGAGCACACAGATCATTTAATTCGCATTTGTCAGATTATTAATCTCATGAATATGTAATTGTTTCAGTAAAACAATTTTGGATCTTCTTAAGAGTTGTCGTACACTGATGGAGGGAATAATAAATATTGTATAACCAATCCAGGAAGATATTTCAACTTTAGGTAAAAGAATGAGTGTGGAAAAATATAGTGGAAAAATATAATCGTGGTGATAATAATGGTGATGATGGATCTACCGGAGGTCGCTCATAAAAATACAGGTGAATTATACATTTTGATATTGATGCTTACTCGTATCAAAGAGAAAGTCTAATTTTGTATACCGTTTTTTACAGTGCATCTTCAAACAACTAGTTTAAACGTGATCTGAAATACCATGGCTTTATATCTATTATACGTAATCCAAACTTCTACATTTTTGCATTGGTGTATATGATGATTGATATAATGAACTGTATTAAAAGCATATAAATCTAGAGAGTTTAGAAGAGAAACATTAAACTAATTTAGTTATTATTAATGTGCATGTTGTTATTTTGACGCTTATAACTTGTTGGGTATATAATACTCGTCTTTGACATAAATAAGCCTTTTAACTATTAATTCTTTCTAATCGCTATTGTATTTTAGTTCTATTTAATAAAAATAATTGCATATTTTATATTGCTCAGTGTTCAAAATTACTGTTTCCCATACTCCTTCCATTCCATATCTCTGCGGTATCGCGTTACACCGCGCTCTTGTTAAAATAGAATAAGAAACTATTTCTATTAGATACTTTTAGAGTATACTTTTAGAAAAAAAAACTTCAAATTATTTTGCTATAAACCATACATATATATAAATCTTTGCGTGCGAAATGTAGTATAAGGGGAAGAAGAAAATGTCTACATTTA
>NW_017300035.1:48429-49803 GCF_001594075.2 Trachymyrmex cornetzi | reverse complement strand
ATCTCTCTCATTCATTAATAAAACTACAATAAAGTATAAAATAAGTTTGATCAATTTTACTGAAGTGCATGGTAAAAATCTTTAAAATATTGTATTATACCACAATCACCATATTTTCAGGGTAAATTTTAAAAGAAAATTCTCTCCGTGTATGTATATGAAAAAATAAAAAATAAAAAGGGAATAATAGATGTGAAAACGCGCGCAATTCGTAGGTTAAAATTGATTTTTTATTTTTATATCGTTATGCGCACTACTTGGCATCATCGCAATGCATTGCGATTTTTAGGCTATATTATAAAGAGTACCGCAACGGTACTCTTATAAGCGATAGCTTTTTCTCGTGAAGGCCCTTATGATCCAAAATGTTTATATACAACTGTCGCCTATAGCCCGGGCAGGCTCGCTGCAGCGAACGATAGATCTCGGCGTCAGTCTTTGTTCGCTTGCGGAAGTATAGTGACGTGAGTGCCTTTTTTTTAAATAAAATGTGTAAAAGTATTCCATCATTTCGCGTTAATGGTGAAATACTTTTACACATTATGTGGTTAAGTAAAAGTGATAATTTATAGTGCAGCATAGAAAAAACTTGTGAAAAAACTTGTGAAAAAACTTGTGAAAAAACTTGTGAAAAAACTTGTGAAAAAACTTGTGAAAAAACTTGTGAAAAAACTTGTGAAAAAATTTGTCAAAAAACTTGTGAAAAAATCAGAATAATGAGACAATACGAGCCACCACCTAAAAGAATAAAGCTGAATATAGAGGACGTCCTCGACGAGGAGGATGTTCTCACCGAAGAAAAAGAAGATGCCATCAACGGGGAGGACGTCCTCCTCGTCGATGATGTCTTCAACGAGGAGGGCATCCTCGATGATGGCTTCCTCATCGAAGTCAACGAAGTCGACGCTTCCCTCGATGAGAGTGACGCTATCGAGGTCGACGCTTCCCTCGATGAGGAGCGACAGGATGCGGGTGGCCTTTTACCATTCAATTTCAACAACGTGACTCCTGAGGAGTGCCATGAGTTTATGGCGTACGTCCTCCAAATGTCACATGAGTTCCAGCATTTCTTGCACTTCCTCGCTTCTCAGCAGGAAGAAGAAGAGGAAGTGCAAGAAGAAGAAGCCGAAGAATAGAGAGAAGGAGGACGAGGGTGAAGGAGGAAGAGGCGGAGGTGTGGAGAAGGTAAGAGAATATATAAACAAATTAAATTATTTAAAAGGCATAAACCACGAACGCCGATTCTAAATAGCTTAAATACTATATATATTTTCTTTAATCATTTACAATAATAGACGTTTCGGTCCTAAATTGGACCTTCTTCAGTATTACATTAGATTAAATAATAGAAAGATACAAAAAATTTTTTTCCTT
>NW_017300035.1:43943-47836 GCF_001594075.2 Trachymyrmex cornetzi | reverse complement strand
CCCCGCGCCTCCCCTCTAGCCCCGTGGGTTAGAACCGCTACTATAATACTACTGTTATAACTTCAGCGTAAAGCGTGTCGTATAAACGTAGTAAATGAAACGCGATATCGCAAGATTCGACACGAGCGATTATCCGGCGGACAACGCGTACGGTATGCTTCTCGCGAATAAAAAAGTACCCGGCCTGATGAAGGATGAGAACAACGGTGCATTAATGACTGAATTCGTTGGGCTTAGAGCGAAGATGTACGCGGTGAGGATGGACGGCAAGGACACTAAAAAGGTGAAAGATGTAAAGAGTAACGTCGTAGCGCGAACGATAACGTTCGACGATTACACGCGTTGTTTGAATAAAGAGATTGAAATGACTCGCCGTCAATCGTGTATACGTTCTAAATTACACGAGCTATACACGATATTCGAATCAAAAATTGCTCTGAGTCTATACGACGACAATCGATACGTCGTACCTGACTCGACGGAGACGTTACCATGGGGGCATTGGCGGATACCTTTGTAATATATGTATTATATTTATTATATGTATTATGTGTATTATACGTAGCATATGTTGCTGTTATGTACTACTATTATTTTTTACGTATTATATACTACTAGTATTTTAATTTTCACTTTATGTATCGTATCGTATCGTATGTTTTTTTACAATTATATACCACCTTGATCAAAAAGTTCCCGGAATTCATTCAGAAAATTCAAAATACAATAAAACTTAAAATTATAACTCTCGAAAATGTCAAATAAATACTTTATTCAAAATACAAGTTTATTTATCAAAAGTGATATTGTCCCCTTCAAAGTACTCCCCATCGATTGCAACGCACTTATGCCAGCGCTTAATCCAGCTCTCGAAACATTTCTGGAACTCTATTGTCGGTATAGCCATCAGAGCCATCTTCGATTTTTCCATTACCTTCTTTCGGCTGTAAAAACGCGTTCCCCGTAGTGATTTTTTGACTCGATCGAACAGAAAAAAATCGCAGGGAGCCATATCGGGTGAATTCGATGGCTTGGATGGTATTCGTTTCGTTCTTGGTCAAAAATTCGCGGATAATGATGGCACTATGCGACGGTGCGTTATCGTGGTGTAAAATCTACGAGTTGTTTGCCCACAAATCCTTTCTTTTTTGGCGAATTGCTTCATGCAAACGTCTCATAACGCCCAAATAATAGTTAATTTGCAGTTATTGATCATTTCTCTCACTTTATTGATGTTTTCGTCGGTTTTCGATGTTGACGGCTTGCCACTGCGTTCGTCATCCTCGACGGATTCACGACGGATTCACGACTACTTCTGAAGCGTTCATGCCACTCATAAACGGTTGTTTTCTTTACAGCATCACTGCCGAAACAGTTTCTCAACATTTCCAAGGTTTTCGCACCATTGAATCCATTTTTAACGCAAAATTTAATACAAACTCGTTGTTGCAAATTCAACTCCATTTCTAAAACTGTAAAATATCGAAAACACGTGCAGAGGTAGATGTACTCAAGACGGCGTAACTTTTACAAATGTCAAGCTACGGCGATAAAATTTCGTGGAAATGTCAATGATAGATGTGGCAACCTAATCAAAAAAACAGAACTCAAATTAACTGACTCAGAGCATCACCTGGTGGTAATTCCGAGAACTTTTTGATAAGGTGGTATATTATGTTACTATATATACTATTTTTATGTATGCTTGTATGTACGTATGCTATCTCTATACATGTTAAAAAAAATATATAAGTATTTTTGTATACCCCAAACGAATAAATGGAGAGTAATAAAAAAAATATATATTAAGTATTTTGTATATTCCGAACGAAGATGAATGGCGAGTAATAAAAACCGTTTATATACTTATATTGATATATATATATTTTATACACATAAAAAAATACATGAATCAAAATTGCATCAAATGACATTGTTTATGTGTATCCACAAATTGTGCGATCCATCGAATCCCAGTCACTTGACGTACACCCTGTTTCCTTTCCTCTGTGCAGTACTTTCTCCACGAGATACACGTCCGGGTGAGTAGCGTGATGCAACTCGTGCTCGTAGAACGCTCCAGCGATGGATGTTCCACGATAGTCCTCGAGTAGATAGGTTACGGGATTGGTACGCTGCACTTTAACGATCGTAAACATCTCGGTGGTCCAATTTGGCGTGTAACCCTTCTCAAAAACCGTCTTGTACTTGCTCACGCGTACCGAATCGCCCACTTTAAATTTTGCCGGACAAGCGATTTTTATCGCGCTGTACACCGTGTCCAAGAGTCTTTCGGCTCTCCCTCCTTCTCCTCCTCAAACACCTCCTCCTTCTTCTCGCGCTTGGGGACAGACGCTGCGTCATTGTCGCACGATTGTCTCTTTATCGCACGCACGCCGGGGCTGTCAACGATCTGTCGCAGCGTTTGATAATAAGCTTAAAATGTCTCTTCAACGCCTTATCCTCCTAGATTCTATCGGTCTTCAGAGCGCGATATTCCTTACGGATGGACTCATTCATCTTCTCGATCTCCCTCGCGGTTTTTTCACGTACATCTGCCATGTTCGTCTCTGGCGAAGTATCGACAACGACTGACCACGTTAGAGTATCGCAAACTCGTTAAATTCTTTTCTGTATCTCCCGTCTTTAAGCGCACTGTCCTTGTCTATCACTAGAAATCCGTATTTTTTTCGCCAACAGTCGCGACAATACAAACAAAATTCGCCGTACGACATGTCGGTATTCACGTGACCGTTGTAAACATGTTTCAAGTTGGTACCATCCTATTTGAACAGGATCAGCAGGTTTGCATTGTAGCGTATCAGATGTTTAGGTATCCTCGCGTACGTCTGAAAGAGATAGAAGCAGTCGACGTTCCCGTGGCAGTCCATCGAAAAGTATTCTCTCACCGCATCCTGCTTGTCGCATGCCACGTCATTAAAGATAAAAATAGAATTTGTGCGCACCTCGCTCGGTGGAACGACATCGCTGTTGTTGGAGAACATAAAGCAGCCGATTTCGTCGACAGACGTAAATAAATCTTCGAAATATCGATACTTTAGCTGATGCAGCGATTTCGAGTAGACGTACACGTTTTCGAACCGTACGCCGTTCGGGCTCTCTAGCAAGCTTATGAGAACGTCGGTTTTACCGCAATTCGACGGACCGCAAATGATCGCGCGTATAGTGCTCGGCAGCATTTCGCCGTGCTTGCGCTTCTCCGCGCCGCCGAGATAAGAATACCCATACAGCAACAGGATCTGTGTACACTGCCATACAAAAGCTTTCTATACGTCGAGGGAAAACTGACGAAGGACAGAGTGGTCGAAGGTGCTAACGTGGCATTGGGAAATAAATGCGTCGCATTCATGTTCGATTAAATTCGATATGAACTTAACGGTGTGGAAATTGACCGTAACAGAAACGTTGGCATAACTAGCACGCTCAAAAACTATGTAACAGTATCGTCCGACAGAAGCGTGATTTTGCGGAATGCCGGCTGGGACGCACAGACTACTGCGGCCGGATACTTTAATTTCTGAGCATGGCTTTTCGCTCGTGGGATCTGTACGAGTTTCCGCTCTTGCAGAGCACAACCAAACATTCGTGGGCCATCAAGACGGCTACTCAGCTCGAGCAGCCGCGCTATGTTATCTTCGCTTTGCAAACAGGCCGAAAAAACATCATGTCCGAGGATATAAGTCGTTTCGACGATTGCAAGTTAACCAAAACTCTACCTGAACTCGAAATGTTATCCGTACGATGACTTGAATCTGGATTTCGAGAAAAACAGATGTGCGATTCTGTACGATTTGTACGCACGTTTCTGCAAGGGCTACTACGGATACGAGTATCTCAAGCCGAGTCTCACCTTTCCGACTTTTTTACTTCAT
>NW_017300035.1:36495-43585 GCF_001594075.2 Trachymyrmex cornetzi | reverse complement strand
GAGAAACGAACGTGGCTATGGAACTTGCTTCTGGACGATGAACGAGAACGCATGCACATCGAGACCTTGGACGCAGTGTGCGAAGACATGAAATCGTTGACTACTCTGGATGTTGCTAATACTATGCGATGCGAACAATATGTTAAGAATTGCGCGTTACAAAATGTATTTAAAATGTATAACTGGTGATTGCACAAGAATTTTTAAATAAAAAAAAACGTTAACGTATTGATTATGTATTTCTTTCTCTTTCATTGTAATACATGTACAAACGTGTACGTATGAACTAAAATGTATAACTGGTGATTGCACAAGAATTTTTAAATAAAAAAAAACGTTAACGTATTGATTATGTATTTCTTTTCTCTTTCATTGTAATACATGTATTAACGTGTACGTATAAACGTGTACGTATAAACGTGTATGTACGAATGTGTACGTACGAACGTGTACGTATGTATATACATTGTATATAAGTAGTGTATAAGGTTTTTTTCGTTCAATCGATTACGAGCGTTAAGACATGGATCGAATAAGAGACTACCTACATCGAAAATCGGTCGAGCGAAAGGGGTACCGTCTCTTGTCGCAAGGTCCGCCAAGTCCACCGCCGAAGAAGGAGGAGGAAGTGAGATATTGGGAATGCCCTGTGGAAAAAACATCAAAGTCGGCATCGAAGGAAGAAACGAGATATTGGGAATATCCTGGGGAAAAAGCATCATCGTCATCATCGAAGGAAGAAACGAGATATTGGGAATATCCTGGGGAAAAAGCATCATCGTCATCATCGAAGGAAGAAACGAGATATTGGGAATATCCTGGGGAAAAAGCATCATCGTCATCATCGAAATATAAATCATAAACATTGACAAACTCGCAAACAAAGGAAATACGTAGAAAAAACCGCGATAAACCGTGTCGCGACATGTTCGCAATTCTTGGAAAAAAGGGAGAGGTTACCCCATCTTCAATTCTAAAAGTTTTATCATATACGCCGCAATTTACGCGGGTACAATCAGTCTTGCGATATCCACTTGTACGGACGGTCGACAAAATATACTTATTAGTGCCAGCCTGCGTGATCTCTCGAAAGAGCTTCTCTTTTTTCGAGCCGAACAAGCTGAAAACCATCTGCCGAAAACCATCATGAGCAACCTGAGAGAAGTGTTACATATCCAATATGAGTATCCGGTTGAGGGGGTAAGTAGTTTTTTGTGTATGTCAGATTTTTACTATGTATAAACATATTCGGACCTATGATAGCTAGATCTTTTTTGCCTAAATAATTCCCAGTGATTTATCCTATATCCTATTTTTGTAGTTATTCAACTGTGCGTTGAAATTTTTTGAATTTTATTTAACGCAATTAAACTGTTGCAATAATATCACAAGTTAAATTAAATTGACAATGTGTTGAAAACCTTAAATAAATTTATTGCTAGATTTTTTTATTTAAAAATTTTTTTAATTTATAACATTTTTTTTTCCCTCCTCAGTATGTCGTCGTTGATAACCAGAGAATCGCACGGTTACAGCTTGCGAACGAGGTTGGGATCCTCAAAATCCCATTGGTAAGATTATAAATTATAAATTATACATTATACATTCTGATTCTATTTTTTAATTCTATTTTTTAATTCTATTTGTTCTTTTTTTCCAGTAGACGCATCGCAGCAAAGTCCACATTCGTGGCTTCATAAACATATATAATTGGGTAACAATACATGCTGAGAGGGAGAGGGAACAGCTGTTCAGATATTATTACACGGATGTATGGGACGATACCAGTCTTTATTTGGAACAACTATTTGATCTCCGGCCGTACGAGTCGGATGAACCAGAAGAGTGGTGATGTAAGTATCCTAAATTTATTTGTGAATTTCTCTTCTTATATATTGCGTGCTAATGTAATGCTTTTTTTTTTGTTTTACAGAAAGCTACAGCGGCGGCGGCTGCGGCGGCGGCGGTGACAACGGTGATGGCGGCGGTGGCGACCACAAACACATTTTTTCGGGTATTTATATAAACACCCGATAACGTTGGGACCTTCCAGCGCTTCCCCCCTCCTGCCTCGCGACATTAGGCACGCCTTCCCCGCGCGCCATCAAGTACCCCCGCGCCCCGCACTCCCCTCTGGCCCCCATGGACCAGAACCCTCCTAGTATTACTACTGTAGTGTTACGTCCAATGGACTCCCACAATTCTTTCTTTCGTGGAGATCTGGAGTTTGTCGAATCATAAGAGGCAGTTACGAGTAACGGACAAAACTCAACTGCTAAAGCTTAGAAAGCAATAAAATTTCCTTTTCACACGAAAAATTAAGTGAAGAATCCAGTATCTCCTCGTAACTGTCACTTATAAAAAAGAAATAGAATTCATGCACGTATACAGACGGCGGTTCACAATTTCTTTTCAATGGAATATCTAATAAATTCTGCAAATTTATTAATGACCTGTCTCATAAAGTTACTGTATTATAACATCAATAAGCTAAATCAATTTATCAAAGTACACAAAAATCCTCTTTCAAAATTTTCCAAAAGAAATGTGGTTTATAAGATCGAATGTCGTGATTGCGATGCGTCCTATGTCGGCCAGACGGAAAGAAAACTTAAGACGAGATTATCAGAACACCGGAATCATGTACGTAGAAATACATCCACTCGTTCAGTTATCACGGAACATAGAGTACGTTGCAATCATGACTTCGACTGGATAATGCGAGAATTTTGGATATTGAGAGATATTATAACAAACGATTAATTTCGGAGATGCTGTATATAAATCGTCAATCCAATGGTCTTAATATGCAAACGGACACAGAGGCGTTAATAATAACCATATTAATAATAATCACAAATACGTAGAAATTTTCAATAAGTTGTAATATGTTCATTTTTCTAATTGACCGACACGTAACTTTACTCGTTATCCAGCTCTTGATGTTTTAAACGATTATTATTTGACTAACTTCCGAACCAATACGACTCTCTTTTCTTGTTCTTAATTTTTAATTAATTTTAATCTGACTTCGACTAATTTTAATCTAACTTTGTAAATTAATATGTTTTGATTGGATTGATGTTTGGATCTGCGTGCGATTGGATATGGAGTGAGTTTTGCCATCATACATAAAAAATTAATTTTCTATCCTTTCTAATTTTTAAATTTTTGCAATTAATAGCTTGAGATTCACTACCCGCTTCACTCAGCTTTGTAACACTAACTCATTTAAGCACTTTTTGGCACAACATTAGAGAATGTTGAGTATGGTCGTTTCTCACATTTCCATTGCAACTACATAATGGAAAGTCTGAACTGCGATTTTGCGATATACAGTTCGACGTTATATCTGTGCGAAAGCGATCATTTTTAAGATCTATCTTGCTGAAAATGGCTTAAAACGTGAGCTGAAACGTTCAAATTTAATTGTTAATACTAATTAATAATTGCGCAACACAGAATCTGGCGTCGACTCCTAACACCCAGTTTAATGTCTTATTATATTTATTATTGTATTAATTAAGGGAGTCTTTAGTTTTACTTATTTTTCTTTTACTACTTAAATTGTGATTATTATCATGTTTCTTCATTTCTACCTTCTTCTTTTTTTATATTTGTATTGCTTTTCTCTAATTTCACTACATTTTAAACGTTTACTTTGTACTAAAGAAGAAAGAAACATCATAATAAATTATAATAACAGATAAAAAATATTTAATTAAAATAGAAAATAATTATTGTATATATTTGTACGCATCTTGCAATCAAGGAATGTTGTAAATATAGGTGTGTCCACGCAACTCGTGAGTAATAAATTTAACTATTTATATGATGGAGAACGTATTATATTTAACACATTAGAACTATTACAAGGAGAACACGGAAGTAACAAGGGAAACAAGCATAACGCTCGAAAAGGAAATCAATAGCACCATTTAAAACTAACTGTTTAATATAATATCATATAAACAATAAGAATCTTGTTTTAGATCGTACTTGTAAGAACGCAATCAATACTAGAAATTAAATGCCTACAACGGTCAAAACTGCATCTTTAATGCTTAAATAATTCAATGTAAATTTTATATATATATATGTGTGTGTACATGCATATATTTGCAACATTCGAATTACGCGCCGAATTGGTTTTCACATTGAATTATTTAAGCATTAAAGATCCAGCTTTGACCGTTATAAGCATTTAATTTCTAGTATTGATAATATCATATGCATATTTAGCGCCATAATAATACTACGCATGCTTCAACATCATATGCTAACATTCCCTCACTTGAGACGCGTAACTATCTAGAGTTAATAAATTGAAAGAATTATTTTACTGATCTATATTGTCATTACAGAAATCATTTTTCTTATGTATAACAGGTTTTGTAAGCGCATCCGCGATCATTTCTTAGTATAAGTATAAGAAAGATCTATTTCTTTATTTGTAACCTTTTCTTTAATAAAATTGTACTTAGTATCAATATGCCTTGACTGCGCATAACAATTATCTGAATATACAAGTTTTATCGCGCTCTTATTATCTGTATAAAGTTTAATCGGTTTTGTAACACTAGAACTTTTGATTTCCTTCAACAATCTTTTTAACCTTCAACAGTCTTTTTAGCCATATTCTTTATTGGCTAAAGTTATAGCAATAATCGACACGTTCTATATATTTCGAATCTCAGAAAGTTAAATTAAAGTCTTTGTCCCCAATAAATACCATAAAACACGTTTTAATGCGTTCCAGTGAACTTTCCTGGATTCCGGTCGTGTGGTTTGGTAGGCAAACCTCAGGCATCCGAGTGCTTCCCAGTAAAGCATATTCTTCATGGCATCCTTTTCTGAATCGCTTCTCCATGACATTTCCTATGATAATTTTTGATTAATGTCCAACGGAGTCTTCACTGGATTACAGTCTTCCATGTTGAAACGTTTTAGAGTTTTTTCAACGTAGTTCTTTTGATCGAGATATATTTCTGTTCCCTCCATCCCGACGTAAATTGATTCCAAGTATCTTCGTGACGGGACCTAGATCTCTTGTCTTGAATTTACTGTGTAGCTTTTCAATTATTGAGTGTTTCGGAATTCGGTCATTTGTAAACAGCAGTAGATCATCAACATAAGTCAATAAATAAATAATAAATAAATAATACTTTCATTCTTAAGAATATATAAACTACGATCCGCTTACGAACGTTTGAAATTCAATAAAGCTTGTTCAAGTTTCTTGTTTCACGCATAAGCTCCTTGCTACAGTCTGTACAATGCTTTTCTGAGTTTACATACTTTTTCTTTGTCACCTTTCTTAACAAATTCTTTAGGCTACCGCATATAAATTTCCTCTTCAAGGTCACCGTTAAAGAAAGCCGTGGTAATCTATGTCGTAATCACGATTTGCAGTTGCGAAGAGACATCTGAGTGTGTTAAACCTTACAATTGGACAAAAAGAATTGTAGAAATCTGCACCAGGAATCTGCTCGTACTCCTTTACCAATCTTGCTCGAAATCGGAGTGGACCACCTTTTGGATCAGGTTTAATTTGAGAAACCTATTTTGTTTTTAGAATTTTTCTTCCTTCAGGTGGACTAGTTCCTAGGTTTTATTAGAGCGTTATATTCTTCTTTCATCGCAGATTTCCACTCTTCACAATATGCGCTGCTTAACGCTTCTTTCTTATGAGTTCAGCTCCTATTAGTTCAACAGTCACGTTGAATGTAAAATAATCATGCCATCTTCTTAGCTTTAGAAGATGTTTACTTCTATAAGGCAGTTCATCTCCATTATCTTCCTGTCGATGTCGTGTCACATCTTCAATGTCGCCGACCGTTACGTCTTCAACACTTTCACCCTCCCTTTGTACTAAACTTGGTTCATCAACTTTTTCAGAAGTCCCAGTACTCTCTTCAGGATTAGAATTATCAATAGGATCAAGTTCATCCCTGACTGAATCAGCATCTGATTCACCTTAATCTGGTAGGTGACTGGAGTCAGATTGGAATAAATATTATTTTGTCAACAGATATTTTTTTCTTTTATGCATATTTCTACAGCTGTGGATCCTTAGAAAAAGATAACATCCCTGCATCTGAAAATCTTCTGTATTTTTTCATCGTAGAGACGAATAACTGTATTTTTTCATCGTAGAGACGAGCACCTTCGAGTGCTCAAAGTATTCTAGGAAAATATAGGATTTAAATTTTTCGTTCCATTTCGTCCATATTTCGGGATATGTGCTAGAGCTTTACAACCAAAAGTTTTTAAATGAAACAAATCCGGTTTGTTTCCCATTCAGATTTCATATGGAGTGCAAAAATTAAGGGTTTTTGCTGGAGAACGATTAATTATTAAATAGACTGTCGTCAAACAAGCTTTAGTCAAAAACTTTTTCGGAAGCTTAGAATCAACTGTTAATGAATACTCTCTTTACACAGAAACCGTTTAAAATTTGATTAATATATTCGTGTCCGTTATCTACCAGGTATGTAAATATGAAACTGGAATTTTTTAATAGAAAATACACGTTTGTTGCATGAAAATGATAAAAAATATTTCATTCGAAGTATTGCCCATCGCTAGCTATACATTTCTCCCACCTGTTTGAAAATTTGTGGATGCCACGCCAAAAAAATTGTTGCTCTTTTGAGCCAAACCAGTCATCTAGCCATTTTCGTACCTCTTCGTAAGAAGTGAAGCGCTGCTGAGCAAGTGCGTGTCAGATCGATGCAAATAAGTAGTAATCGGATGGAGCCAAGTCTGGTGAGTGAGCCGCATGCGAAAGTATTTCCCAACCAAACGCCTCAATCGTTTCCTTGACCAGTTTTGCTGTGTGTGATGGTGCATTATCATGAAGCAAAATTACTTTGTGTTGCCTTTTTTGATATTCCGGTCGTGTTTCACGCAAAGCTTGATTCAAATTGATCATTTGTTGTCGATAGCGTTCAGTATTAACGGTTTCGTCAGATTTAGCAGCTCATAATAGATCACACCTTTCTGATCCCACTAAACACAAAGCATTGTCTTCCGTCCGTAGCGATTTGGCCTTGCAGTCGATGTCGATGGTTCGCCTGGAGTTACCCAT
>NW_017300035.1:27799-36383 GCF_001594075.2 Trachymyrmex cornetzi | reverse complement strand
TTCGGTTTTCCTGCTGTCTTTCATTCAGTTCATGTGGAACCCATTTTCCCATCTTCTGGATCTTTCCCATGGATTTCAAACGTATGGAGACGGCTTCTCGTGTCACATTCAATTGATCTGCGAGTTGTTGTTGAGTTTGAGCGTCATCCTCATCCAACAATGCTTGCAATTCGCTGTCTTCAAACTTTTTCGGTGGTTTCCCACGTTCTTCGCTTCTCACGTCAAAATCGTCACTTTTGAATTTTTTAAACCACTCAAAGCACTGTGATTTACCAAGAGCATGCTCACCGTAAGCTTCGACAAGCATTCGATGCGATTCTGCAGCAGTTTTCTTCAAATGGTAACAGAAAATCAATGCTGTCCTCAAATCGTAGTTTCCAGGCACAAAATTCGACATGTTCAACGCTATTACAAACTATACTGTTGTATGAAACTTGTATTGTTGTGAGTTGAAAATCATTGTCAGATATCAGAACAAGGAAATGGCATCAATGACGCGATCTGACGGCAACTACATTGACAGCTATGGCCATCTATTGGTAAATTCCGGTTTCGTATTTACATATCTGGTAGACTTGACATGGATCACTGTCCAAGTCATCGAAATCTATACCAAACGCACAATTGTCACGCAAGTGTTTCATACCCAACCTGTTCAAATGTCCAAGCCGTTTATGCCAAAGTTGGTTTGTAATAGTTTTGCAACTACAGGCAATGTCCTCTAGTTGAATTAATCTATAGAGGGATTCATCAGCTCAGCAACAGCAACAACTTTACTGTCACAGTGCACAATTTCGCATGTTTGTTCTTTAAAATTCACTTATAACCCTTTTCGGTTATTTTTCGCACTGGTAGCAAATTTACACTGAGGTCCGGAACGTAGAGTACGTCCAGTACAACAATATCGCTTCTTTTACCGCAAACAAAAATAGATGCTGTTACTGTTCCCTTTCACTCAGCTTGCAAAGTTGTATTGTCCACAACTATTACCTTCGATTCGTCCAATTGCACGAAAGAATCGAAAAGTTCCTTATTGGGAACTTTTGCATACATGTGCAACTAACGCTGCGGAGTCAACAATCCAATCCCCTTTTCTTGCGGTTTGACGGCAGATTAACGCTGTCTTCGTAGCGCTTTCTATTTTTCACTTCTCCCGTTCTAGTTTCTTCTTCTCTTTTTCTTCTCGGTCCAGCATTTAACGAGCTTAGTTTTAATTTTCAACTTCGCACTCCTCGCCTGCCGTTTTACGTGACAGCATCGATCGACTTCGATTTCTTGAAGCAGCTCGACTCTTGAAGCAGTTTTATTTTTATAGAATTGCCAGTTTGGCATCCCTGAATTCTCCAGCGCCATAATCATAGGTTGGAAATGTTCGGGAAAGCCAGCCAATAGAATTGTTCCTAGCCATTAAAAACCGATTGCTGACGGTTGATGCGTAGTTGACATTATCTCATTTACCTATCCATTGTATTAGTTCTCTAATCGAATAGTAATCATTTTGCACATTAACTCGACTTTCCGAATAAGCCCGATATTCTCGAATGCATATTTTAGATTTTTCCACGCATCTTTCACAGTGACTATTTTTGCCACATATACATATAGAGTTTTATCTACACTCAGAATGATCTTGGTTTTTGTCTTCGCTACTTTGTCTGCATTCGCCTTCGTATCAAGTACTGCTTACCACAATCCGTCTATGGTAAGTTTAACAAATTTTCAACTGCGATCTTCCATGTTGCGTAGTTATCTCTCCCACGAAGCTTCGCGATAGGAAGAGAGTTCGTAGAAATTAAAGCATCAGCCATCTCCTCAATGTAACATTATAGAATAACTGGACCCATAACCGAATGTTGTAAATTTTATAAGTGTCCACGCAATTTGAGAGTAATAAATTTAACTCTTTATACAATAGAGGACGTATTATATTTAACATAAAAACTATTATAAAGAAAACACGGAAGTAAGAAACAAGCATGACAATCGAAAAGGAAATCAGTAGCGCCATTTAAAACTATCTAATACAATATTATGTGCATATCTAACGCCACAATAATACTACGTATGCCTAAAGATCGTATCATAACAAGAAATATAAATTAAATTAATATAAGATATATTCAATAATTAAAAGAAAACGATTTGATGTGGTTAATAACGAATGATTTAAAAGAATTTATTACGTCGTTCAAATTATCTTACAACACATGTAAAGCAAATTTCATTTCATGTCTGCGAATTACAATTATCAATATCGAAATGTTACAGTTTTGAGTATCATCTCACGTCACAGGAAATGTCTTAAATCAAACTCGTCGTTTAAATCGGAATCGTAATTATCTTTATCTTTAAACTCATCTCGCGAACTCAAAAAAAACTCTTACTTTGACTCGTATGTTTTTATTCCGTACTCTGTCGTGGCTCTTTTCGGACTCCGCTCATTACCCGCGTTTTCTACAATATGTCCTTTCCGAATACAATCGCAATATCTCGATAATAATCGATTGTCGACTGATAATTCGCGATTATTTATCGATCTATTTCTTTTATTCTCCTACAACTCCATGGACGCCCTCACTCGCAAATCTCGTCCTCGCCTTTGAAAAAGTTGTCATTGCTTCCGTCCACGGCTTTATATAGTCGACCGAAGTTGTCTGGATAGAAACTCGCCAATTTTTCGAATTATATATCTTTAATTTCTTATAATCCCTATAATATCATACAGCCCTAAGTATTTGTCAGCAAGTTTCAGCCCTAAACCCTGCTGAATACGCTTACTCGATTTACGCTGACGACCAGTTACCCTTGTAATAATCCCTAGCTTCCTTCCGTCTTCTGTCGAAAGTTTGCTTGTTCTTCTGTTGAATTTTTACAATGTTCTCCCTAACCTCGGCTCGCAGCTCCTCCTGAGCATCCTGAAAAGACACAAGCAGCTCCTTCTTCAGCGCCTCCTTGATCTCTGGACAATCCTTCAACCGTGGATCCATCAGAAGTACACGGAACGGAGATGCTCCAGTGCTTCTATGTGACATAACATTCAAATATTATAGCACGATATCAACGTACTTGTACCATTCGTGCGACTTTGGAGAAGCCAACTTGGTCAGCAACGGTATAAGCGTCCTATTTATCCGCTCAACCTGTCTGTCCCTTCTCTATACTCCCGTGATCAGGATATGTTTAATATTTTCTGCTCGGCAAAAAATTCTCTCTCTCAACTCGTTCGACGAAAAAGCGGTAACTCTGTCAGAAACGAAGTGTCGCGGGTTGCAGAAGATAGCTGCCTGCCTCCTTAAGCGCGCCAATATCTCCTAAGTAAACGTAGGTTTTGTGGTGTGCAGCCATATAAGTTTCGAAAAGGCATCGACGACCACGAGTATGTGCTTTATAAGACTTCTTCGTTGATGGCAGTGATCCCAAATGATCCACATATAGCGTGTCCAGAGGAACACTCCCTTTCTCGATGGGATGTAGGAAACATTTTTGTTTCCCTTGCTTCCTCTTGGCCAGAATGCATGCAATGCAGTTATGCATGACTTCCTTGACTCTGCCGCAAATTCGAGTTCTAGTTGCTCCTCACCAAGACCTCGGTCTTGCCCATCAAGAAATGATTACGCTCATGTGCTCGGCGCCTACATACAATTCGATTTCTAACTGCCATGCGGCTTCATCTTGTATATTTGAAGAACCGGCTTGCGAAACACTCTTCGCGTCGTTGCACTGATCGCGAGACTCATCATCGTCGTTGTATATCCATTCGCCGCTCGGATCATCCTCCATCAGTCGTGCGATTAATTCGTTTCTTTGTCCCCGACGTAGCAAGAGTTCGTTGCCTTAATAGTTCCTTGAGCGTTTCCACCGTATATTTATTCAGATCTCTAATATTGTCTAATAAACTAATATAGTTCGTCGCGCACAAATTATACGTATCACTTTGCCCGTAACTGCTATTATATCGTACTGTCTTTATATGTTATTGTCTCTCTATTACCGATTATCTATGCTCTAAATAGTCATACGCGCACATATATACACAGCTAGGTTTACCTCTTTTATTTGCGGGCGTCCCTTTGTCCATTACAGCGTACCTCACTTTTGAAATGTCCGAGAATTTTTAACGACTCTCATATGTCACGGCACGAGCCCCCAAAATTTTGTAGGATTTAATTAAGATATTTTCGATAATTAAAAGGAAACGATTTGATGTGGATGATTAAGAACGGATAATTTAAAAGAATTTATTATATCATTCAAATAATCTTACAATACATGTAGAGCGAATTTTACTTCACGTTTGTGAATTATAATTATCGTTATTGGGATGTTACAATTTTGAGTATTATCTCACGAGAAATCTCTTAAACCAAACTGGTCGTTTAAATCAAACTCGTAATTGTCTTTAAATTTGCTCTCCTCGGAAAAAACTCTTACTTCGACTTGTATATTTTTACTCTGCACTTTGTCGTGACTCTTTTCGGACTCCATTCATTATTTGCATTCTCTACAATACGTTGTCCTTTCCGAATACAACATCTCGATAATAATCGATTATCGACTGATAAATCGCAATTATATATTTATCGATCTATTTCTTTTGTTCTCCTACACTATATATAATACAATATAGTAATTAATAATAAATATTAGGGATGCACAGGATATCTCGAAAGTATCCGGTATCCGGTATTACACGGCACTTTTTACTATCCGACCGGACAGCCGGATATCATTAATATGCGGGAATATATCCGGTTGAAATTTGATATCATTAAATTGTTGATTTTTTCTTATACAAATATTCTAGAAATAAGTATGCATATGCACGATGCTATAATATCTTATACATTGTTATAAAGTTACAATCCTTTTCTCTATGGCTTTTTTTTCAGAAGACACTTTCTCGGAATCCGATCGGATATCCGGAAAATATCGAAGATCCGACTCGAAGAAATTGCCTTCTAGGATATCCGATCGGATACCGAATATCCAATGTTACATTCTGTCCGGATATCCCATATCCGGTATCCGGTAATTTTACGATCCGGTACATCCCTAATAAATATCCTAATTAGTAACAATCGTGACTCTTTTTCTCAATAAATCAATTAATATAGATCAATGTTCATTCTAAAAAATATATTGATATTCAAGATTGTACATATTATCTATTACAACGAATTTTTTTTGAATAAAATTAAACGCTTTTGTAAACGCTAAAATATTATAATTATAAGCACGCTATCAATGGTGGCAAATCAAATGCTCACTGGTACAAAATGGTTGGATACAATAGGGCAATAGGAGTTAAGCACGGTAATTCTTGTGCAAATCAAACGGATAACAAAAAAACTTTATTAATAATTAATCCGCGCGCTCATGCTGACATGTTTTGGCTCAATTTTGAGTCATCCTCAGAGACAGTATGATGTAATTACAAAAAAAAATTGTTTTCTTACAAACTAATTCATTTCAGTGAGCCACCTTCACCTATTAACGGAAACTATAATATAAAAACGAACTCTAATAACAATCTAAAATATATTAAAATTATTAAAAGGTAAATTTTTTAGAAGCAAAAACGATTTATTGTAAAATAATAGAAGGTAGCTCACTAAAATAAAAATTCACCATATCACAAACACTTAAATTCCATCGGTTTAGTCAAAAACTAGTCTTTAATAATTCAGCGAATGAGTGTCAATTATGTTGAAATTAATGGATAACTTTTAATACACTTAGAACGTTAATCGCAAAGAAAAAGAAAGAAGAAGGAAAGAAAACTCTGATATCAATTATAGTCCAGACGGACATCAAAACCGAAACCAAAACTGAATCTTTAATCATTTAATCTTAATGTAACGAAGAATGTACATTGATTAGCTGGCAATAACAACGCTCCGATATTTATAATCCGTCTACAATTGAAAAGTAGGCCTTGGGAAGCCACTCCAAGTCTGTCTGCAGGTTGAGACCACGTGTCTGTCTCCTGATGTGTAACATCTCTGACACCAGTCTCTTCCTGTATTGGGATTCCTCATTCAAAATAGCAACATTTTCCCAATCGTGGTCCTCTTCCAATCGGTGCGGTGGTCAGTTATGATCGAATGTGTGATTGTGTTCCACCGAATATATTTGCCCACTGATATCTTGCGAGGCAAAAACTATATCACGTTCTTTCGTCGAATAATTCTAACTATTATTAAGCTAAAAGTAAATAAAAGTACACAACTAAAGTTAAATAGTTATTAAAGAACATTGTGAATAAATTAAAAACGTCACAAAAACACATCTTTTTTAGTACAAGTTTCAGACTCGTCAAATCGATGAATATTTGAAAAAGCGGCTAATACAAGTCATACGCAGTTATCAGAGCGTAGAAATATTTCAAAAATTATGAAAATTTATTCACACATAGACGTTTCTTCTTTAAACCATCTTCAGTATAATAAGAACATTGTGAAAGATAAACTGTCGAAGAGGACCTCTTGTAACTAAAAAATGTCTCAGGTGTGACTGGAAGCTGACCGGCAACCAACACAATGGATATGTATTCCACTGTAAATAAAGACGATCAGAGAGATAAATTCTTGCAAAGGCTTGCCTCAGAATTGGCAGATGTGATATAGTGTAAAACTTTCAATATAAATTTATTCAGCAGTAAAAATTCTTTAACGAAAAGTACAGGACTCTTAGTTTTTTAAAAAGACAATACAAAGATGTATAGAGCACATAAGAGTCAACGTAATTAATCGTATATATAAGAATTATAATATATTAAATGTATAAAGAAATTCTATATAAATAACACATTACATTACATGTTTCGGCTCTTGGATTGAGCCATCCACAGATAATCAAAATTCACTCCTTAAATTCATTGCCATAGAAAAATCATCATAAAATCATCATCATTCAATCGTGATGAAAGTTTTCCAATTTTTTTTTATATAGCAATCTTAATAAATGCTTTACGGAGAACATAAATTACTTGCAAGCGATTTAAAAACCGATTGTCCAGAATTTCGTGATATTCAACGCGGTCGCAGTTATTATTTCTTAAGAAGAAATACTTCGTCAAATTCATTATGAAATCGTGTAAAATATAAGAGAGAGTACACCAGATAGTAATAATGTAATTTACAGTCACTCTATTAAAACTTGATAATATGTATAGATCGAATCTTTCAGAAGGAATTTTTGAAAGATATGTTAACGGTAAGGCTGACTGTCACCATCTGAGAGGCAATTAATAAAGTATAATTTTATCTGAGGATAGCTCAATCCAAGAGCCGAAACATGTAATGTAATGTGTTATTTATAGAATTTCTTTATACATTTAATATATCATATCATAATTCTTATATATATGCTTAATTACGTTGATTCTTATGTGTCCTATGCATCTTTGTATTGTCTTTTTAAAAATTCTTTGGAAAATACAGAATTGTCGTAAATGTATAAAAATTGAACAAGAGAGTCGGTAATTTAAAAGATTTGCGGGTCAAGACGTACAGAAAAATAAATAAAAGTACATGAAAATTTATCATAAACTGACGAGAATAGAATTATAAGAGTGGTGTAAACACTTTGTATCCGACTGCAGATTTAAGCCATTGTGCTGCCACTTCATATATAGCATTTCAGAAACGAGTCTTTTATTGTAATATTTCTCATGGTCTAAAATTCGAACGTCGTCCTACGCAAAATCATGGCTCTGTTCAATCTGTGATCACAGAATGTGTCGAACTTTTACGATTTATGTGATTTCTGTGTTCTGAAATCTTGGTCTCCAATTGTCTCGCAATTTGACCGACATATGATGTATCACAGTTTTTACATTGAATCATATAGACGACGTTGCTTTTAGGTGCAATTGGAAGGGGATTCTTCTGGACTCTGATAAATCTGGAAAGTTTGTTAGTACTAAAAAATGATAATTTGGAACAGCAGTTCTTTAAAGTGTTGAAAAATCTATCCGAAATGTTTTTGTAATAATACCATGGAATATTATCTTGCACTGATACTTTGTTGTTTTCGTTCTCTTTTTAGAACGTTTAGTGAACAGGTATCGTTCACTAATCGTTTTTTAATTACATTTTTAAAAACCATCTCCAGAGGATAGTTATTTTCCAGAAGGATATGTATAATATCAATACTAGAAATTTAAAATGTCTATTACGATCGAAGCTGGATCTTTGCTTTTTAAATAATTCAATCTTGAATTACTAATATACACTATATATGTACTTGCATATATATCATATTGTAGTCTTTTTCAAACTGCGCGCCGAATTATTTTTCCGGACTAAATAAACGCAATTAAAACTACTCCAGTAATCGCGAATTAAATTGACAAGCAATTTAATAATTTTGATACTACCATCAAGCATCATATACATATTATAAAGATGTTAATATATTAAAACTGTTAATAAATTTATTGCGAAAAATATTACCTCGGCCGTGACTTGAATCCGGATCTCTTGTAAACCGCACGAGCATCCTAAGCCATTAGACCACAGAGGCGCGCAGTTTGAAAAAGACTACAATATGGTATATATGCAAGTACATATACAGGGTGAGG
>NW_017300035.1:26495-27707 GCF_001594075.2 Trachymyrmex cornetzi | reverse complement strand
AGTCTATTCAATAGTCTCATCAGTTTGATCCTGACTGGCGTCGTTGAGGTCAAGTCAAAGTCACGTTGAATTTTTTAAATGAAACATCCTATTTTTTATTGCATATTCTCATAGCACATCTCGAGAGCTTTCCAAAACACTATAATTAAGTTTATTTTCGTCAAGTACTTTTTGTGTTATAAGACTTGAAGGTTACAGTACCTCCGGCATAAACATTGTCCAAAGTGTCCGACCGGCGGCTAATGTTTTGAATGTTGTTCAGGATTATCATCTGGGTAACATTTGTCAAGATCAAAGCATCATTGGTGATTATTTCATCTTCATTATTGTAATATTTTACACTATTTCTGGAAGTTGAATTTCCATGTAATCTGTAATTTATTAATACTAACGGGCGATAAGTTCATTCTTAATTAAAATTTTATTAAGAACAGTATTTGTAAAACGCACTCCAGCTGCACAACAGTGCATCTTGAATAAAATGCTTGTGAATGATGATTTGAATGAAACTGGAAAAGACGAACACGATGGTGCCGTAGCTCAAATGGTTGAGCGTTCGACCGGAAATCGAAAGGTTACGAATTCGCCCACGCCGTATGCCGAGTATTCTTCCTTCACCCTTTCTTTCTAAACATTTTTCACACTTTCGTTTCTTGATATTTTTCTGATAATTAAGATCTAATTTTCAAATGTTTAAAAATTAAACGATACCATCAAAATTAAATTTCCATTTGATTCACTAACAAACGAGTTTTGTCTACATTAGAGATTCAGACACATGCTTTAGTTTTATAATCCTTGTATAGCCTAAACATTCATTTAAGTTACATGATTTTTCTGCATACTGTTTGTCTCCGTAGTTTTATGGTCATTCTTCTTTAATAACTAAATAAATAAAAATTGCTTTTAAGTATTCTACCGATCAAAAGAAAATTTTCTTTAATTGTAAAACATTTATAAAGGTTACAGTACCTCCGGCATTAGCATTACGCAAGCTGTCCAACCGACGACTAAAACCTCTTGAATGTTGTTCAGAATCATGTACTGGATAACATTTGTCAAGATCAAGATCATTGGTGATTGCTCCTCTTATTTTCATTTTCGCACTAAAAATTCATTTTTACGTAAAAATGAAAATAAGAAAATAAAATAATCACCAATGATGCTTTGATCTTGACAAATGTTACCCAGATGATAATCCTGAACAACATT
>NW_017300035.1:23906-26464 GCF_001594075.2 Trachymyrmex cornetzi | reverse complement strand
TAATGCCGGAGGTACTGTAACCTTCAAGTCTTATAACTCAAAAAGTACTTGACGAAAATGAACTTAATTATAGTGTTTTGGAAAGCTCTCGAGATGTGCTATGAGAATATGCAATAAAAAATAGGGTGTTTCATTTAAAAAATTCAACGTGACTTTGACTTGACCTCAACGACGCCAGTCAGGATCAAACTGATGAGACTATTGAATAGACTGTTTTAAATCCTACAACTTTTATTTGAAACATTTTTCTGTAAAACTTATATTTTTTGAGATTTTTCAGGGTTTCCATATTTTTTCCTCACCCTGTATAGTGTATATTAGTAATTCAAGATTGAATTATTTAAAAAACAACAAAAATCCAGCTTCGACCGTAATAGGCATTTTAAATTTCTAGTATTGATTGTGTTTCTCACATATACGATCTAAAAATAAAGATATGTATAATATGTTGCAAATTTTTTTCATGGTATTTAGGATAAGAGAGAAGAAACGCTTTGTCAACCAGACTAATGATTTTGAGATTCTCAATAGATTCTCACATATTTTTCAGTTAATGCATGTGTCACTAATCGGTACTAAAATATTTGTTTGTGTTTACTACTGACAGCCCAAACAAATATGATATAAAACAATAAAAACGTTTTTATTTTTTTTGTTACGTCTAGTAGACTCCGCGATTTCTTCGTCTCGCGAACGTTCCAGCAATAAAGTAAGGGACGAACAAATACGACCGATAACACAAATCCGAGGAAAGTGTCCGAAAAACTATGTTTATTTAGAATCAAGTGATCCGCGATAATAAAATTTATATAGCATTAACCGATTTGAAATCAGCATTAAATCTCCTTTCGAGCGTCGTGGAAAAAGAAATCGTCAAATAATCATTATTAAACCGCGCCGTTGATACCAAAGTGCTAAGCCGGGCCGCGAAATGATCCCCGCGATAATAAGGATGACATCGCGGACACGAGAGAAGACGAAATGTTTAATCATCACACACTGATATCACGAGAGTCCAAATGATAATGGTCCCACGCGTAGGCTTAAGACAAGGTCATAAATTTAATAATATCATCTTCCGATATCGGGAAAATCACAAATTGCGACTCACGCTTCTTGATCCCCAATGGGCACGATTAACTAAACGATTAACTAAACTCCAGAGATATTTGCTCATCGCTCAACGCGAGAGCAGTTGGATAAAACGTAGATAATTTTTCCCGCTTGTAACTACAACTTAAGTAAACCATGATAAAAAAAGAAATCGGTAATTCAGAACCTATTCTCCCCCAGTAATGAAACTAATCAATGGGTGACCATGAATATGAAACCTTTTAGGAAGATGACTTATTACCACCAATAAGAATAGAAGTAAATCAAAATTTACAACGCGGGCGGAGCTAACTTAAATGCAACTTTCTAATGTTACGTCCAGACTTCACAGTTCTTTTCTTCGCTTGGAATTTTCGTCATCGCCATAAGGGTTATTAACAAGTAATACTGGTAGACCATCTACATAAGTATATCTACCATAAGAAGTTTCAATAGCTACAAGCCGAATAACGTTCGCCTTTTTAGACTAGTGATCCGCTCGGGACACAGTTGTTGGATTAAATATTTGAACCAAGTGTCGAATAGAAGAACTTTGTCCAGAGGAACAGAAGAAGTAAATAGATTAAGGATTACAACTGAAACAGCGATTGTCCGTAATAAATGACACGTATGACTCTAAACCCTGTTGCGAGTCTCTCCTTCACATGCTAAAGTGAGGGCATCAAAAAATATAGAGATAACATTTTTTTAATAATAATAAAATAATAACTATAACAAGTTAACAACTCCTTGAATCAATCAATAAAACAAGATTAGTAAATAAGGCAATAAGAGTCTATCTCTGGTTGTTAAAATATCGAGTTTATTACAATAAAAATATCATCTCACTTCGTACGTTTCGACTCCGTTTTTGAGTCATCTTCAGCAACAACGCAACAAAATATACAGCGTATTAAGAATCGCAGTCAATATCCCAAATTTTCGCAGTTGTCATGTGTACGATTACCATAATTTCACGATCTCACGAAATTATGGTAATCGCACGCAAAGGAGAAGAGATAAAGAAAAGAAGGGAAAGGGTTGGTGGGATAGGGAATGTAAAGAGAAAAAGGAGGGAGTGAGAAGGATGTTAAGGGAGTGGAGGAAAGGTAAGAGGGGGGATATGGAGTACAGGAAAGAAAAAAGGGAGTATAAGGAACTATGTGAGGCGAAGAAAAAAAAAGAGAATGAGAGATGAGAAAGAAAAGTAGAAGGAGCGAGGAGCGAAAGGCAGGTGTGGGAAATAGTAAATAGGGAAAGGAAGAGATAGAAGGGGATAAATAAGGGGATAGGAATGAGGGAGTGGGAAAATTATTTCAAAGATTTGTTAGGGGGGGTAGAGGGGAAAGTAGTAAGGGGAAAGGGGGAAAGGGGAAGGAAGGAGAGGGAGAGGGAGTTAAGTAGAGAAGAGATAAGAAAGGTGACCAGAAATTTAAGGGATGGCAAGGCAATGGGAGTGGATGGGA
>NW_017300035.1:20231-23881 GCF_001594075.2 Trachymyrmex cornetzi | reverse complement strand
GAGTTGGAGGAATGGGTGTGGAAGGCATGTAATGAGGTATGGCCAGAGGAATGAAAGGAGGAAGTGGTAGTTCCAATAAGGAAAAAGGGACAAGGGGAGGAGGTAAAGAATTATAGAGGGGTTTCAATAATGCCGACGCTATATAAAGTGTATACGGCGATGTTAGCGGAAAGGCTAAGGGAGGAAGTAGAGGGGAAGGAGTTAATTCCACCGAATCAAACGGGCTTCAGGAAGGGGTTGGGGACAATGGACAATATTTATGTTTTGAATTATTTGGTTAATAGGCAGGTAAAGAAAAAAGGGGGAAAATTAATTGCTTTATTCGTTGATTTAAAAGCGGCGTTTGATTCGGTGGATATGGGGATATTGTTGGACGTGATGAGACAGAGGGGGGGATAAGGGAAGGGTTGATAGAAAGGGTAGAAGAGATAATGGGGGAAACAAAAAGGATGAAAGCAGAGGGGGGGATTAGGGGAAAGTTTTTAGACAGCGAGGGGGATAAGGCAGGGGTGTCCTCTGAGCCTTTTATTATTTAATATTATGACGGCTATGGAAGAAGAGATGGGAAAGGTAAGGTGGGGGGGGGGAGGTGAAGATAGCGAATAGGAGAATTTTTGGGTTAGCATATGCAGATGATGTGCTGTTAGTAGAGGATAAAGGAAGTATGAGGAGTATGATAGACAGGTTAGAAAGGTATGTGGAAAGAAAGGGATTGGAGGTGAATAGGGAAAAGATAAAAATAGTGAGGTTGTGACCGAACTCCAAGTCTTTACGCATCATTCGATCCCTAAATTGATACTCATTCACGGTCGCCACTCCTTTTCACCACTAAAGGAGAAGGTTTTGCCTTCTGACACCCGTTATACGGGATTACACTCACTTCGCTCGGTAGCGAAGGTAGTTGCCTTCGGCACTCCGTTCGCTATAAGAGATGTTGTGGTAAGTGATAGAATTTCAATGTTGTAGGAAAATCACAATAATTGTTTATTGAACACACTATCACTATTATACAAAGCTCTCTGCAGATTGTCGCTATCTGCGATGTCACCGTTGGCACACGTTCTCTTTCGCACTTAAATTTACCTCACAATAATGATTGGGGAGTAACTCGCGGAAAACGCCGCATACATTGTAATCCGGATATGTCGCGATCGCAATCCTGCGGACTATTCTATTTCTCGCACGCCCGGTGTATGGCACTATTCGCTTTCCCCGGTCTCGTTTGTCAAAGTCGCAATGATACTCTCACGCGTAGTTTTCGCTCTGGATAATAACTCGCGCGATGTCTTTTCACAATGCTACTGTTCTGTAAGCAACTCTTATTATGTTCACTCAACGGTGGGAGGTTAGCCCCGTTCACTATTGCGCTCGTATCACTCTTAGTTGTCGCTTGGTCCCCGCTAAAACTCCTCGAGTTCGCTCGTGCTCCCTCTTTTATATCTACTCGCGTTCCCTTTCCACGACGTTCGCAACTATGTGTTCGCTTTGCGCGCTCTCAGCGCTCACGACGCTAGCTATGCTTACCCACTACACCGCTTTAATTATTCCTACGTTTTGAAATTATATAATTTTTAATTTGTTTTCTTTTTATTTTCAGGTACATCACATTGTTCGAGGAATATAGCCGCTCGTCTTCTCCCGCTGGAGTCACAGGTAAGTATCTTAGTCTACTAATTACATGCTACTTTCCCCTTTACAGCTATATCCCCCTTTATTATTTACACTATATACAACGCCCTGCACTGTTGGCTAATTCATATGTCGGTTCTCCATTTTCGGTCACCCGGTATACGAAAATTTCCGACACCATCATGTCACTTCTTTCGTGGTCCCAAAACCACTGCTTAACGCGTGCCGGAAAATTCCCCCTCCGAATGTCCGAAACCGTGTTTTCGATACACCCGGTATAATGATTCCGTTCTTGCCGGCGCTACTCTATGCCTTTCCCCGTATCTAGGATAATGATGGTTTGAAGTTTGATCTCTCGCGATCCGTTTTACCCGTAACAGGATTTTTCCGACACCCGGCATGTTCGACGCGTCGGTACTTTGCTATCGCGCTGCTTTTACGTTATACTTTTACATAGCGATCGGTTTTTTCGTTATCGTGACATTTTGTGTTCCACGACGGGATTTCGCAGACACCCGGTATACCTCTCGCGCTCAAATTTTGGCCTCGCGTTGCGATTCCATTATTATTCGATATACCGGTCGATTTTTCCGCTATCGTATTTTTTTATGCCCCACAACGGGATTTCATGTACACCCGGTATATGTAGCAAGTTTAGATTCATCCTTCCGTGCGTCTTTTATGCTCTACGTAGACATAGCGGTCGGTTTTCGAGCTATCGTGACTTTTTATGTTCCGTAACAAGATTTAGTGTACACCAGGTATACGTGGCACGTCTAAATTCGCCTCTCCGTGCGTTTTTTATGTTCTATCTAAACATAGCGGTCGGTTTTTTTTATCGCGAATATTAGTGTTCCGCAACGAGATTTCACGGACACCCAGTATATTTATCTATCTCAAATTTTGCTTTCGCGCTGCCCTCGCACTGTAGGTAGACATAGCGGTCGGTTTTCCTGCTATCTTCATTTTTAATGTTCCGCGACAGGATTTCGCGGACACCCGGTATACTTAAACGGACTTATTCATCCCGATGCTCTGATTAGCTCGACGCCCTATCGACTTTAACGATCTCTCTTTTCGCGTTTTCGCGCTTCCTCGAAGGGCTTGTCGTTTTACTTTTCCGAAACCATTGAGGCTAAGTGCCTCGAATGAAAATAAAATAATTCTATTCTATCCGGCGGTCTTTTTCCGCAACAAAATAAAGTGTAAACTATTCACCGCGGGTTTTCTTACCCCGTAATTAACGAAAATTATAGTCCTGTCTTTGACAGTTGTACAACATAAATTTGCCGCGCAAGTAATGATTATAATAATACTAATACTAATAATGCTCGCAATAACTGCGCCTTTATACTCATATAATTAACTCAATGTCGTTTAAATTCTCGCAAAATTAACGTAATCGACCGAAATACCTTCTTGCAGAAAACGGCGACTCCGGTCTTAGAGCCGAGGATTTGTCTCCGGCTTCATTCGCCTCCCAAATTCCGTCGCTTCGCGACTTAGATGAGCTAATTATACAGTGATGGGAGAAAGTTCGGCGACGGTCAAATATCTTGGAAAATAATGCTTATGGAAAAAATGTTCAATACAAAAGTTTTAGTATATCAAGCGGTCTATTATATGGTGTATTACGGTCTATTATGTTGAAATGACCTTCATGTGACCTTGAAGGACACCGTGAAGGTCAACTTTGAAATCTTAAATGGAAATACCTATTTTCTCTTACATATCCTTAAAGCTGGTGTCAAGACGTTTCCGAAACACTGGTTACAAACCCTTTTTGCTTGAGATCTTCCTGAGTTACGAACCTTTAAAGTTTAAGTATCGCCGGCGCGTTATCTAAGGTATACTGCGTGGAGGTGGCATGGTCGGATATCCACCTTTTCGAGATGCTTGATCAAAGTGAGTCTTGTGCGCGCGCGCGTTTGTGTGTGTGTGTGTGTGTGCGCGCTTAGTAACGCGCCGGCGATACTTAAACTTTAAAGATTCGTAACTCAGGAAGATCTCAAGCAAAAAGG
>NW_017300035.1:13868-19817 GCF_001594075.2 Trachymyrmex cornetzi | reverse complement strand
TATATATATATACAGGGTGTCCCATTTTAAATGATCCAGCCAAATATCTCGAAAACTAAACCCAGTAGACAAAAATGTTTCAGACAAAGGTTGTTTGACTCGAAGGGGGACATCGATTTGACCTTGGATAGTCCTCTGAAGGTCACGTGAAGATCACCTTTAATTTTTTTAATGGAACCCCTTATTTCTCATTGCACATTCTTACAGCTAATCTCGAGAGCTTTCCAAAACACTATAATTAAGTTACTTTTCGTTAAGTACTAGTTAAGTTATAAAGCAAGATCGGGACTGATCCGTCCGATTAAAGCATGATCGGAGCTGATCCGATCGACTAAAGCAAGATCGGGGCTGACCCGGCCGACTAAAGCGAGATCGGGGCTGATCCGGCCGATTAAAGCAAGATCGGGACTGATCCGGTCGATTCATATCAGAATCTAGTTTTCATGTGAAATGATTATGATTTTAATAAGTGTTCGAATATCTGTCCATTATTATCCACACATAATTGAACGCGACGTTCAAAACTGTCAACTGTTGATAAAAGTATATTTCTTGGAATGCTACGGCAGGCAAGAGTTATACGCTCCATCATATTCTCTCTTGTTGTAGGTGTTTTTGAATATACTACGTTTTTCAAGTATCCCCATAAAAAGAAATCTAAACTTGACAAGTCTGGATCTAGGACACCATGACACTGGTCCACCGCGTCCTATCCATCTACCTGGGAATGCGAGATCTAAATGGTTTCTAACTCTTCTACTCCAGTGCGCAAGCGCACCATCCTGTTGAAAGAACATACGTTGTCTTGTATCCAGATCGATATCTTCAAGCAATGCCGGCAATCTTTGTTGTAGAAAGTGTAAATAATTATTACCATTAACATTTTCGTCAAAGAAATAAGGGCCGATAAGGTTTCCGTTTAATATGCCGCACCATACAATGAGGCTCCAGCGATGTTGATGATTAACTTCTCTATACCAACGTGGGTTTTCAATAGACCAATAATGAGAGTTATGTCGATTTAATTGTCCAGTGTTGTCAAAAGTTGCTTCGTCACTAAATAAAACAAATCTGAAAAATGTTCGATCACGATTTAACATTATTTGTGCCCACCTACAAAATTCTAATCTTTGTTGAAAATCATTGAGTGTTAATTGTTGTGTCAAAGTGATATGGTAAGGATGGAAGTTATGAGTGGTCAAGATTCTGTGACTTGTTGATTTCGGAATACTTAATTCTCTTTCGATTTGCCTCGTTGACACGCGTGGATTAATAGCTATCGTTTCCAATACGGCAAGTACTGTTGGATCATCCCTTTCTGATACGTTAATATGACGTCTTTGTCGTTTTTGACGTTGACGTTGTCGTTGACGCAATACAAGTCTGGAAATCGTACAATGATTTGGATGTCGTCTATGAGGAAATCGATTACGGTACAATACCGCTGCTTGTCGATAATTATTATGGCATTCTCTACGTACCAGAACAATATCAATAATTTCGTTCAAAGTATGATCCGGAATTTTGCGTACATTAAGTTACAAGATAAAGTAAGAGCCGATAGATTTATTATCCTGGTTGATATTGGACGACTAAGACAAATTTACGCATTTATGGATCATTCTTTGCCATCAGCCATTATGGATCAATCCCGGTTGGATGGACCGATTAAGATAGAAAATGTTGCGTGAATATAAAGTTCAGCGCAGAATCAGTTGCCCTTTTCGGCCAGATTTCTGAGGAGACGCCTACTGTCCCTCCCACTACCGCTCCAGCTCTACGCCCGAGCCGCCGATCGCGCGTGTAAGGGTCCGCGCACAAAGATGATCGCAACTGAGTCGTAATCGTAAGTCGTTGTCGTAGGTCAACGCACAAGGATTTTACGTATGTCGTTTACGTATATCCTATTGCGTCAGTTGACGCAAACAACGTATATCCAAAATAGGATATACGTAAACGACATACGTAAAATCCTTGTGCGTTGACCTACGACAACGACTTACGACTACGACTCAGTTGCGACCATCTTTGTGCGCGGACCCTAACGCTGAGCCTCAGGAGCGTCCGTGACAAATACATTAGGCCCGTATCTTCCATGAAATTTTTAATTATTTAGCAAAACTTTTTTGCTAAATAATTATTACATTTACAAGTAATAACTTTTATATTTATGGATTTAACGTACAAAAATTTATTATTAAAATATTAAATTGTGTAAAGTAATTACACAGTGATAATCATAGCACATACAACCATTTACTTTATTAGGAATCCTATTTCTTATAATTCATAAAGAAATAAATAACATCTCTCATTTTTGAAAATATTAATATTTATTCCCTAAAGTTTAGATGATATTTATTCTTTTTCACTGTTATAACTTAATTAGTACTTAACGAAAAGTAATTTAATTATAGTATTTTGGAAAGCTCTCGATGATCTATAGCTCTTATAGCTCTAGATGAGCTATAAGAATGTGCAATGAGAAATAAGGGGTTTCATTTAAAAAATTAAAGGTGACCTTCAGAGGACTATCCAAGGTCAAATCGATAGCATCATCTTATGTCCCCCTTCGAATCAAACAACTTTTGTCTGAAACATTTTTGTCTACTGGGTTTAGTTTTCGAGATATTTGGCTGGATCATTTAAAATGGGACACCCTGTATAACAACTAATATAATAATCTAAGTAAAATTGTAAAGGCTCTAATAAATTACATCAATAATAATAAAAAGAAAAAGCCTTTATGAGCCGACGCTGGAAGTTGCGATTCAATTTATTTCATACAATACAAATGAAAATCATACGTTTCAATCCACGGATAAGGTCCTTTTCAGTGAGTACATTAAATTACAATAATACAAAAAAACAAATATCGGTAATTACAAACAAAGAATTATAAGTTATATATATATGTCAAGTTAAAAAGGTTCATATTTGTGAGATGAAGATGTTTCTCAAAATTTTTTTACCAATATTCATTTTTTGTATTATTGTACTGAATTTAATGTACTGAAGAGGACCCTATCCGTAGGTCAAAACGTATAATTTCGATTTATATTATATGAAATAAATTGAATCGCAACAACATCCAGTGTCGGCTCATAAAGGCTTTTTTCTTATTATTATTGATAATATAATAATGTAATAACATAACGTATCTAATGATACAATAATATAGCAAATAATTCACTTTGTACATCTTATACAAGTAAATTTCCATCGGAATTAAACATAGGGACGTCTCCGTTCATTACGGCTTGATGTCGACCTTCTATCAACGTATACATTATTCTTTGCTATCGACTAGGTTAACAATACCGAAAAGGTTAACAATAACGAAAGTAACCAAACAACAACATACCGGCTCACACCGACTCCTCTTGCTTTTACGACGGGTGGATTAGTGGCACTCGGTGTGACTCTTTTTACGTTTCCGAACGATCTTACCCGAATGCACACTGAGTACATACTGAGTTTTCCGAACGACTGGTGTGCATTAGTGGCACATTAGTATGTATTTCCGAACGCAGCCCTACTATGAACCTCAGTGTATTGTAATTATATACAGATGCGCAAACAGAACATGAAATAAATTTAATATCCAACGAATTATGGTAATTCGATGACAGCCACGCAAAAGCATCCTTTGACGAAATAATTCATAAGGCTCAAGAAATAAAGAAACGAAGAATACAGACGTGAAAGATTGATACGTATAATGCAATAACTTGCACTATCGGAATTCTCGGAACTCTAGCATTTGTTATGACAATAGCATATCACAGCCCTTGGATCAGCATCATCATGACTCAAGCTTACAATAGATGCTGCAGCAAAGACAAAGGAAACTCGCAGATTTCAGTAGTATAGCAGGGAAGGTTCTGGTCCATGGTGGCCAGAGGGGCGCGGGGGGTACTTGACGGCGCGAGGGAAAGGCGCGGGGCGTGCCTGATGTCGCGAGGCAGGAGGGGGGAGGCGCTGGAAGGCCCCCGGCGTTATCGGGTGTTTATATAAACACCCGAAAAAATGCGTTTGTGGTCGCCACCGCCGCCACCACCGTTGTCACCACCGCCGCCGCCGCCGCCGCCGCCGCCACCCTCCGCAGATCCCACACCAACCCCGAAATGCGTCGCGGTACTATAATGTGAATAAGATATTTTGTTTAGGAGATCGGTAACATGTCGCGAATATGACACGACGCGTTAAGAGAGGCGTCGATAGCGATTTTTTCTAAGAAATGATAGGTGACACATCGCCGATGCTGCGACCCAATAGAGGGTAGACAAAGGGACAAAGAAGTTTCAAATGGAATATATAATGGGTCATCAACGCGCGGTACCTCAGTTGGTGCCCTGTATGATTACCGATCGTTAAGTGCAATGCAAAAAGTATGATAGATCATCTTGTGAATGTTGATGAGGATGTGGACGTGGACGATGTAGTGTTTGAAAATATCGGAAACATTGAGGACATAGTCGAGTTTATTAGAAACGTGTATGAGGAACAATTCGCGAATATCAGAGACGAAGTGTTCGAAGTTCTTGAAGAAATGGAAGTAGATTTTGCGGAGATAATGGACCAAGATTCATCCAACGAAGAATCCGTGTTATCCGACGACACCGGTTTTGCCAGTGACGCGAGCGAATACGAAATGGATATTGAAGAAAAATTTATACCAGCTACGGAAATCCGTGCATTGAACGATCGTACCAAATACTGCATGATTCAGTCCTACTACACAACGGGCGGTCCTTTAACCGTATGTGCAGCATGCATGGTGCTTTTAGCTAACATTGACACCGTGGGAATGCATTATATAAAGAAGCATAGTATCAATTATATTGATGCATTAAATAGTCGATCTTGCACGAACTGCAGAGTAGCATTGTACAATATATTTCCGTGCAACAAGTGTCCACAGTGTACAAATTAAAAAAAACTATTGTGAACAATATTGTGAGTGAGACATGGATGTACGAAACATGGCTGTACAGGATACTAGAAAAGATGCGATACGCGTTCTAGGAAAATCCACGACAGAAAGAGACACGCGCGGTACCTCAGTTGGTGCCCTGTATGATTACCGAATCAATCGTTAAGTGCAATGCAAAAGTATGGTTGACAATCGTGCAAACGTTGAGGACGTGGACGTTGAAGCATGGATGGTGTAAATACAGACAAGTTATTCGAAGCACTGGAAGTAGAATTTGAGGACATAGTGAATCAAAAGTCGTCCAACGATACTGAATGTCTTATTGGTTTGAGCGGCGGCAATACGGATCACGCCGAGAAATTTGTGCAGCCTTCGAAAATCCATGCAGTAAACAGTGCACTGCACTACTAAGCACTGCATAATATGCTGTTATTATACAGAGTGCAATGGTGCCCCCATCTTTTGTTCAACATGCATGACTGATTTGCGAGATTATAGCGATAAAGAAATGTATCTCGTCAGGAATCACAAAGAATGTTCTTTCTATGCACTAGATTTCAGATGGTCGTGCTCGGAATGCGGAGAAAAGATGTACATTGAATACCCATGCAGCATGTGCCCACTCTGCGCACATTAAAAATCTTTGTGAACAGTAATGTGAACAATATTGTGAACAAAAAATGAATGTGAAAAGTATGATTGATCATCGTGCGAACGTTGAGGACATGGATGGTGTGAATACAGACAAGTTATTCGAAGCACTGGAAGTAGAATTTGAGGACAAAGTGGACCAAAAGTTGTCCAACGATACTGAATGTCTTATTCGTTTGGATGATGGCAATACGGATCACGCAGAGAAATTTGTGCAACCTTCGGAAATGGAGGCGTTAGACATTCGTACTAATCACTGTATAATCTGTTGTTATTATACAATGGGTGGCGGTGCTTTAGTTATATGTACACGTTGCATGGCTTATCCGCCGAATTATGGCAAGATTTCTTTGCGGAATATT
>NW_017300035.1:13037-13770 GCF_001594075.2 Trachymyrmex cornetzi | reverse complement strand
CGCAGCATGTGCCCACTCTGTACACATTGAAAAAACTATTGAGTGCTCCGTGTAAGAGTGTAAGTGCTCCGTGGAAGAGTGTGACGTGATCTAAAGACTTTGATTTTTAAAAACATGGAAAATCGCGAGCGAGTGGAACGCGAACTGCTAGAGCAGTGCGGTCAAGTCGCCACTCTGGCGGAGTGTTTCGCGTGGTTGCAACGATGCGACGAGTGCATCGAGCGGCTCGAAGAACTTTGTCGTGCCAAGCGTCCGCGCCTCGCCGTTGGACATAGACAATCCGCGGTGGCAAGGATCGCGCGACTCGCGGGTGCAAAGTCGCAATTGGAGCGACGTTTCGTGCACGTTGGTGGCGAGTACGCGAGTAGCGGGTACGCGAGTGGCAACGAGCAATCTCTCGTATGGCGTGAGATCGACGCCGCGTTCGAGAGTCGTATAGTGACAGGCGCGGTGATAAACTCTAATCACATCGAACCGCGACAGTTTTTGGAAGACGCTGGCAATATAGTGTTCGAACGAGTGCAAGACGCTGTAGAAAGACACGGCAGTGTAAAAGTGAACACCGCGTTCAACGGTGAGTTTGCGACGAAGGATAAACGTACTAATAAAAGCATAATTACAAAGAACAACGAGATACATAGATGCACCGATATACGCGAGTGGTACGAACGAAACGTCGTTGAGCCTATCTTGGCATCGCTCGAAGAGTTCCAGGAACGCGACAGTGGGTGGG
>NW_017300035.1:6073-12798 GCF_001594075.2 Trachymyrmex cornetzi | reverse complement strand
TTTAAAAGACATTCCGAAATTCGAACATTTGAATGCAGTGTCAATCAACGTGTACGGCATTGAAAATGAACAGGTCCTTCCTCTACGCCTCACCGGTGACAAGAAGGAGAAGTACGTCAATATCCTGTACCTGCAAGATCCATACAACAATGTTGTAACTCACTTTGCATGGATAAAGAACCTGTCGCGCCTCGTGAGATCGCAACTTACCAGGAAAAAAAACAAGAAATACTTCTGCGATCGGTAAGTATAATAAGAAAAGTAAACATAATAAGAAAAAAAATAAAAAAAAACAATATGTAAAAAAATAATTTCTCTATTTACAGATGTCTTCACTATTTTGACTCGAGCCAAAGATTGCAGACGCACAATGTGGATTGCCAAAAACTGAACGACTGCGCCATCTGCCTGCCGAGCGAGAACGATAGATGGCTCGAATTCAGCAACCACCGCAACCAGGAACGAGTGCCGCTCGTCGTCTACGCCGACCTGGAGTGCGTTCTGCAGAAAACGGAGCCTGACAAGATAGACGTGCCCACATCGTACGCGTATCAGCGGCATGAAGCGTTTAGTATAGGATACTGCGTGCACTGCTCGTACGACAATTCGTTATCATCATATCAGTTCCATCGATAACGATTGCATCACGTGGTTCGCGCGACAGCTCAACGATTTCGCGCATCGCGTAAAAGATATCATATCCGCCAACGTGCCCATGGAAACGGTCACGGCGCGGACGTTTTCGTAAATCGCGCGTTTCAAAAATTCACTTATGTCTCGCACTTCGTACGAACCTTTGGGAATTGTAATTTCCGCGTCGTCTTTGGCGAAATAAAATTTGTTGTTCGATTCGTTCACGTTCGGTATCGTGTTATAAGTCTCAAAAATCGCCAGACCGAGCTCATAATCGCCGTCACTCAAATCTATGGCGGGAAAGTAGTTCGCCGCGAGGACGGTGCTCTTCCCGCTCAGCGTAAGCGTCAGCGACATGACGGAAAAAGCGTTCGACCAGTACTGAGATTTCACAGCACCTCGTCGAGCTTTTTAAATTCGCGCGCATCGACCGTTTGTAGAAACCGCAGGCACATCTGTCCGCAGAAGCACTGATCGTACGTCTGATACGACGTGCGATTGTACTCTATCGACACAGTGGGGACGGAAGTAATGTATTGAAACGAATTAACTTCCAGACCGCAATTTACTACCGATTTGCATAAAATTTGGTGGACATCATCTTAATGCAATTACAAATCGATCTGTCGAGGCCGAATTTTGAAAAAAAATTTCTCTTTTAAAAAAATTGAGTTTTTTCGAAAATAACAATCGTGAAGCGAACGAATGAATTTAAAAGTATTACGGATTACATTTTTTCGATCTAATGTCACAATAAAACATAATATGGGAGATTTTTGAATCGGTTTCTCCTCGCCGAATTCTCAAAAAATTTATTTTTTCAAAAAAATCCATCTTTTTTTGAAAATAACAATCGCGAAAAGGAAGAAATAATTTCAAAGCATTACAGATTGTATTTTTTTCACGTAATGTCACTAAAAAACAAAGCACAACGGATTACATTTTTTGGATCTAATGTCATAAAAAAACATAATGCGATGGATTTTGTAATTGATCTCTCAAATCATTTCACGTACTTTATTTACAAATATTTGTATAATCAAATGAGACACTATTAAATTTGAAAATTGAGATCAATTTTCCAAAAATCTACTCATCATTTCAGCAGTAACGGAATTTACTTGTATTGATTGAAAATAAAAAGTTATGGACTTTTTCGGAATGTGGACCGTTTGTTGAACAATTTATGGGTTAAAACAATTGACATGCTGATTGAGACGCCCATAATAATTATCAAAACGTTGCAATATAAAAAATTGCAGCGACATATTTCAAATGTTCATTGTTTATTTGGAATTGTTGTTTATTAGAAAAGCAACAGCTACAAAAGCGAGAAGAAAGAGATGGAAAATTGAATTATGTTATCCAGAATCGGCATTACAGGTGATATTTTGACACATGAAATAACTTCGGCTCACGTTGACACATTTCAAGTAGTCAAATTATTGTCAACCTACACCATTAGCTAGTTGAATATTTAAAATTCAACAACCCCAGAATGCGCCACGAGGAGGCTGATGCAGGATTTTGCACTCCATTTTTTTATGTTTAGTATTTTTTTTTATTTTTCATTAATTTTATTTATTTTTTTTATTTTTAGGATCTTTTTTTATTTCTTTTTTTATATTTTTCTTTAATTTTATTCTTTTTTTTCAATTTTTAGAACTTTTTATTGTAAAATCATTCACATAACATGGCTCTGGCTTCGGGCAGTAAAGTAACGCACTTTTTTGGAGTTTTCTTTCTGAAAAGTGAAATGTAGGGATCAGATGAAATAAGGAGATAATGGATCATATCCAAATTTGTCAAAATTCTGGAACATTTTCGGGTCCTATATTCACGACACGCTTTCATCTCTTTATTGTTGGACTCTTGCGGTTCCTCTGAAAGCATTCCTATAGGTAATGGAAACGAATCTATAATTTCAGCACCATGAATCAAAATTTTATGCATGGCTGCCGGCATGTAATACCAACTATATTCTTTAATATATAATTGGGCTGTTTCGTAGGCAAATTCTTTAAATGACTGCACGTTTATTTGTTGACTACCTGCAAGCACTTGCAAAATAATGTACAGCCTTTTAACAAGCTCCTCATTGACGCCTGTTATTTTAGCTACAGCCTCGTAATTTTTAAAAAATTTTCTACTTGTATTGCCGTCATTCGTTGAACCACTACCTTGTTTTACTGTATCTACTAATAAGCCCAACTCTTTTCGTATGTCCGTCTGAATTTGTTTCTTCCTTTCAGCGAGTAATACTTTGTTGTTCCCTTTTGCACTCCATTTCTTAAAAGGCAATCTATACGCTATATGGAGAATGCACTCCATGAACCTTATCCAGGCGTGTAAGGTTTGTAAGCCATACTTGAAACCATCTGTTTTTATTTCTTTTTGTTTAATAGCTTCCAAATCGTTCATTTCTGAAGGCGTTGCTTTACAAATGATGCAAACGCTTGCGGACGATGTTGAAGTCAGCGCCTGACAAACTTTGCCGTCTACCATGGTACACAGCATTTTATGTTTTACTGCATAAGTATCGTCGCCAATAATAAAAGTACTTTCTGTCAGGCTACGAATCTCTTCATTCAGTTCGTTGACTCTTTGTTTAATTTTTTCATGATTCTCTTTTTCGAAATAAAATATAATTGGCCGGCAATGTCTTGTAGAAGAAGCACGATCATTTTTCCAAATAACTTTAGAGGTATTTAGTGGCGAAGTAACTTCAAGAACAAGTGGAACAATGGACATAATAAATATGCTCTCATCGCTTTCTTCAAAATTATCAAAATTTTGTTTATACCGACTCAAACCCGAAGTGCCATCGCAGCCATATTTTAACGTCAACGAGAGCGAACTTTTTTCCTCTTCAGATAAACTTAAGGAAGTTTCTAATAAAATTTTTATTATTCTTTCGCTCGTATGGTTGAGTAGATCTTGTAATGTAATTACTACACTTTTTTCGGTAATTTCTAAAGACCACGGTACAGGATAGCACGTCTCTTTCGCAATAGTTACATGCTTGTAGGGGGGATACATGTCAACTTCTTTCTGGTTTGATTTCGATCGAATAACCTCATACTGAGACTTGGACAACTTTGCATCTAACAACAGTCCTAGAGATTCGTAATCCGAGAATAAAAATGTAGTATTGTCGATGCCAGTGCTCTGCATCTCTTCGTTGCACTCATCCAGTTGATCAATGTCACGCGATCGATTTAGGTAATTAATAACTAATTTTTTATCTGGCACTGTCTTTAATGCGTTGGATATACGTCTTTTTTTGGTCGTAATTGAACAATCTTCAAAATGTTTGGGGGTTTTCATTGCTCTCCTTGCGGGAATAACCAAGTAACCTTCTATCCATTCCGAATATATGCTACGAAATTTCTCTACATTGTAAAAAACATTTTTTAAATCTTTGCGAATTTTCGGTATAACATACCTGTTCAGTTTTAATTTTGCTAATGCAATTTGATCATCATTTAAATCATATTTTTCAGTAATATAATTCAAAAGCATATCAGAAGACTTATTTTCTTCTGGTAATTTTACCCACACATCAAATAATTCTCTGTTAATTATTTTCAACTCCGCCATTGCGGTACGCGAAACTTTATTACAATCGTATGAAGAATACAGTAATTGTGAATCTCACAAATTTGCAGCAACCTTCAAAAAACAGCGAATCAAAATATTATATGCATACATAGCGTTCGGCACCTACTTTTTATATACTAACGGAAAACACACAATGCTTGCGAGAAAGTAAATAATAATTTGACTACTTGAAATGTGTCAACGTGAGCCGAAGTTATTTCATGTGTCAAAATATCACCTATAATGCCGATTCTGGATAACATAATTCAATTTTCCATCTCTTTCTTCTCGCTTTTGTAGCTGTTGCTTTTCTAATAAACAACAATTCCAAATAAACAATGAACATTTGAAATATGTCGCTGCAATTTTTTATATTGCAACGTTTTGATAATTATTATGGGCGTCTCAATCAGCATGTCAATTGTTTTAACCCATAAATTGTTCAACAAACGGTCCACATTCCGAAAAAGTCCATAACTTTTTATTTTCAATCAATACAAGTAAATTCCGTTACTGCTGAAATGATGAGTAGATTTTTGGAAAATTGATCTCAATTTTCAAATTTAATAGTGTCTCATTTGATTATACAAATATTTGTAAATAAAGTACGTGAAATGATTTGAGAGATCAATTACAAAATCCATCGCATTATGTTTTTTTATGACATTAGATCCAAAAAATGTAATCCGTTGTGCTTTGTTTTTTAGTGACATTACGTGAAAAAAATACAATCTGTAATGCTTTGAAATTATTTCTTCCTTTTCGCGATTGTTATTTTCAAAAAAAGATGGATTTTTTTGAAAAAATAAATTTTTTGAGAATTCGGCGAGGAGAAACCGATTCAAAAATCTCCCATATTATGTTTTATTGTGACATTAGATCGAAAAAATGTAATCCGTAATACTTTTAAATTCATTCGTTCGCTTCACGATTGTTATTTTCGAAAAAACTCAATTTTTTTAAAAGAGAAATTTTTTTTCAAAATTCGGCCTCGACAGATCGATTTGTAATTGCATTAAGATGATGTCCACCAAATTTTATGCAAATCGGTAGTAAATTGCGGTCTGGAAGTTAATTCGTTTCAATACATTACTTCCGTCCCCACTGTGCGTCGTAGCACCGTTCCCGAAATATCGCACCAGTTCCTTGGGCGGTCGAAGATTATCGAAATTGTCAAAGTACACGACGCGATTGTTCCTCTTCGCTATCCAGTGAGTACCGGGCCCTGTCGCATCGTCCATATTCACAATACCGCTTTCGTTTCGGCGCGCGCCGCTCGTCGGTAACGCGTTACGCATGAAAATACCTCTAAAGTACGGTACGCGCATATGTCTCGCGAGCTCGCTCAATTGTACATTGGTAGTTGCGCCAGACGGCATTTTTATCGTCTGTTTGACGTTTTTTTTTTCTTCGCAGCTACGCCCTGTCCGCGTTTGTACGGACCGAGATACAGTCCGCGTCCATATTTGTACGGAGCGAGATACAGTCCGCGGCCCTGTTCCATCGCGTGATCGTGACGTTGCAGCTCTTCGAGCTGACGTCGCGCGGCTTTGCTGTCGTTCACCGCTTTCGCCACGCTGGCCGCTCCACCGATCAAGGATCCGAGCGCGCCCAGCATAGGCAGAAACGGTAACGCTCCGCCACGTTTCGCCGTCGGAAGTATCCGCTTTTTCGTAGCCTTTTTCCTCATCGCTTTCTTCTTCGGTTTCATGCCCATGCCGATCTTGGTCTTGGCTTTCATCGTTGCCCAGATGGTTGCAGCGGCGGCTCTCTCGCTCAGAGCCGAATCTCTCGCGACGACACGTCCTAACGCTTTGTCGGCGAGTACCTTGTCCTCCTCCCCCGCGCCACTAAGCACGTCTTCCTCAGCCATAGTTCCTCTCGCGGCCGCGATGCCAGCGCCGCCTGGTGGCAGTCAGGCGGCTGTATCACTGGTTCAGAACCGGCCTAGTATATCTACTCAGAATAAACTTTGACAGGTCCAACATCATTGGATCGCTGCTGGGATTCTCGTCGAAGCGTATACTGCGACCGCGAAGATGGCACGAATCGGACATGTCGATCAACATAATGAACGTAAACGTTATCCGCGTAGAGTGTAACGTGACCGCGGGCGCGTACAGCAACGGCAAAAGCGTGCACACGATACACGAATTTTCACCGAGCGTGCCGCTAGGATATAAGATATCGGAACGACCGGGGCAGATCATTTACCTGCCGATCATCACACGGAGCATTACAGATCTAACGGTACGCGTCGTCGACCAGAACGGACGATTGCTCTATTTTCGAGGAGAAGAGATCACCGTTAGATTACACGTACGACGGCGACAGTGATAACGCGAGCGTGAGATGCTTATATTGAACGGAACGGAGCGCAAGCAGAGAGATAACGCAATCTTTACAAGGCCGGTGACATCACAGCTCGATAACACTCGCTCATCCAGCTGCATCGGGAAGAAGAAGCTCAGCGCGTCGAACGTTACATTTTT
>NW_017300035.1:4394-5184 GCF_001594075.2 Trachymyrmex cornetzi | reverse complement strand
GAGCACAACCAAGCATTCGTGGGCCATCAAGACGGCTACTCAGCTCGAGAAGCCTCGCTACGTCATCTTCGCTTTGCAAACAGGCCGAAAAAACATCATGTCCGAGGATGTAAGTCGTTTCGACGACTGCAAGTTAATCAACGCGAAAACCGCGTTCTACCTGAACTCGGAATGTTATCCGTACGATGACTTGAATCTGGATTTCGAGAAAAACAGATGTGCGATTCTGTACGACTTGTACGCACGTTTCTGCAAGGGCTACTACGGATACGAGTATCTCGAGCCGAATCTTACCTTTACGACTTTTGTACGTAATGGCCCGTTCGTGATCATCGATTGCTCCCGGCAGAACGAATCGGTCAAGAGTGGCACCGTGGACGTGCGATTAGACTTTGAATGTAAAGAGAACGTGCCTGCGAATACAACAGCCTATTGTCTCATCATACACGATCGCGTGGTTCAGTATAATCCATTGACCAACGTTGTGCGCAAAATCACCTAAGCGCATCCTCCGACACGATATAAAATCTACGATACGCCGCAATCGATCACAGTCTTCTCGACAACATGCTCGTGCCAACGTTCGTGGATCTGCAAGGATTCATCGTTAACAAGAAATTTATCGTGAAGGAAGTAGCGGTGCTGAAAGAGGGGACCGTTCTCACGCATTACATTTTTACGAGTCCCGTGCGATGGAAATTTTTGACAAGATCCGACAGGTCTTACGCTTCCTGGTTGATTGCTTATCACCATGGATTGCGATGGGAGGACGGGAGGATCCCGTACAGCG
>NW_017300035.1:2168-2954 GCF_001594075.2 Trachymyrmex cornetzi | reverse complement strand
TTCAATATTATATATGTACACAGTATGGAGCATCGCGCGGTGCGTTTGCTGAGCAGGCGTTACAACCTGACGAATACGGGCTACAAGTATTTGGAAATTGGAATCCACGTTGGTCCACCTAGTTACGTGGAGATCGCCTTGGGAGACAATCGCGGACACGAACTGTCGCTGTCTCTCGAAACGTGGAAGGGTCTCTACGAGCAGCGATGGAACATTTACAAAATGCTGCGAAACGAACACAATGACATTTTCATAAGCGTTGAAGCGCTAACCGTCAGAGTGTGCACGATGAACGATGCCACGCTCATGCGCCTGGATTCTTCGTCCGTACGCATTACGATGACCGAAACGACGCTACGCCGAATGTTCGCGTTTGATGGATGTATCGACGTAACGTTCGAACGATTAGTTCGACTCGTTGATACGGTCGATGTCAAGTATACGCGATTCTCCAACATCGCGTCCGAAGACGCTATACGAGATAGCAATGTCTTTAACAAGTATCAGCTCGTCGATTGCGAGCTATTGGCTTTAATTTTTAATACACGAGAAAAAACCCGATGTAGTAATATGAGAATAAAAATTGTGTTGTTCACATCAAATATATATGTATTTTCTTTGCTTTCCTTCCATCCATCCATCCATTCTAAACCTCGACATTCCTAACCTCGACGCGCTCTCACACTTAGTTTATGTAAACATCTGCGGACGCTCCTCTTAACGCGTCGTGTTACGAATCATATATGTGTGTATGTATGAACGTATAAACGTATGTATAAGAAAAAA
>NW_017300035.1:0-781 GCF_001594075.2 Trachymyrmex cornetzi | reverse complement strand
ATTTCCCTATTTCTCAATCCGGCATATTAGGTAACGATTTCTTCGAACAAAGTTCTTCTAAAATAGATTACGCAAAAGGATATTTAAATATATCGGAAATAAAGGTACCCTTCTTATCACACCGGAAATCATTATTGCGTCCCCGCGTTCAAAATCTTTATTTTACGTCAGAGTAAAAAATCCTGAAGTAAACATTGGATATATTCCGAGAATGAAATTAGCTCATGGAATTTATTTAGGAGACACCATAATAGAAAATGTCTCTGGAAAGGCGTACCTAAACGTCATAAGCACGTTGGACGAAGAAGTAGAAGTTCAAGTGCCAACTTTGCGTCTTAAGCCTCTAGATGAATTATTCGATAACAACGAGTTAGATTATATCGAAGCACGAGATGATCGAACAGAAATTGAGAATACGCAGGTCCATTTTACGAACCCGAATAACCAAGAGCGTAATGAAGTGCAATGCAAATTTAGAAAAGGACAAAGACAAAAATGTAAATAATAATAATAATGAGAAAATTGAAATCGAGGAAAATAAAATGTTGAATAAAACAAAGAAGGATATTAATAACACTACCCAAAATAGGGGTGAAAATAAAGTTAAAAGAAAATTCCAAGAAATTACGAGAGGAAATAAAAGATTAAATAAAAATTCTTATCTAGAAGAAGATTTCCAAATCTTCACCGAGACTCTAGATTCTAAAATCCACGGAGGGGGAAGTTACCAAACCCCTCACGAAAATTTGTATGATCCTAGAATTCCAGAGGAAAGTTCCCG
>NW_017300034.1:0-309 GCF_001594075.2 Trachymyrmex cornetzi | reverse complement strand
GGACAGAAATATATGAAAGCGGTCCTGAGCGGTAAGAAAGCCGTCAATATAGACGTTGTGTACGGAGTTTATTTCAACGACGAGGGAACGATGCTCGGTGACAAACGTATAACATTGAACAAAAATGATGATATAATTATAGATGGGAAAAGATATGATGGAACAGCGGGCCTGTACGAGTTAATTTTCATGAAATTTCCCAACGAAAGTATCTGTACGGATGACGACGTACACACCTACAGAAATATTCTGCTGACGACAAACGCTCACAGACGCGGTCATAGCTCGAGTAATCAAGTAATGGGTAGT
>NW_017300033.1:75312-77505 GCF_001594075.2 Trachymyrmex cornetzi | reverse complement strand
CAGTCAATGTTCCGGCAGATATGCACAGGCTAATAACAAGTATATGCGTTCATACGACCCGTCCGAACCGTCGTCATACCTCATGTACTACGACGTTAACAACTTGTACAGATGGGCGATGTGTCAACCATTACCATACACCGAATTTCGATGGGTCAAAGACGTTGCGAACTTTGATGCGAGCGCGATCGCTCCGGATTCACCCACCGGTTATATTCTAGAAGTCCATCTCGAGTATCCACAGCATTTACACGATCAACACATTGACTTGTCTTTCTGTCCGACGCGCGATAAACCGCCCGGCAAGAGCAAGGATAAACTTCTAGCGACTCTGTACGATAAACAGCGTTACATCATTCACTATCGCAACCTGTAGCAATGTACTCGTCACGGCCTTCGCGTGACAAAGATCCATCGGGTGCTATTCGCGCAATTTCCATGGCTTCGCGAGTACATCCAACTCAATACAAATTTCAGAACTCGCGCGAAAAACGATTTCGTTGTATAAATTAAAATTTGTATAAATTAATGAACAACGCGGTTTTCGGCAAGACGATGGAGAATGTGCGCAATCACGTCGACGTAAAATTAATAACAAAATGGGATGAACGGTACGGCGCGGAGGCAATCATCGCGAAACCGAATTTCCACAGCCGCAGCGTCTTTGCGGAAAATTTAATCGCCGTCGAACTGCGTAAGCTCGAGGTGAAGTTCAACAAACCGATTTATGTGGGTATGTATATACTCGATATATCGAAAGTCTGCTTGTACGAATTGCACTACGACTACATGTTACCACTGTTTCACGATAAATGCAAAATCATGTACACCGACACGGACGGTCTCATTTACCATATAGAATGCGAGAACATTTACGAGACTGTTAAACGCGATATCGTTAGATTCGACACGAGCGATTATCCGGTGGACAACGCGTACGGTATGTCTCTCGCGAATAAAAAAGTACCCGGTCTCATGAAGGACGAGAACAATGGTATAATAATGACCGAATTCGTTGGGCTCAGAGCGAAGATGTACGCGGTGAGGGTATGGCAAGAAGGATACTAAAAAGGCGAAAGGCGTAAAGAATAACGTCGTAGCGCGAACGATAACGTTCGACGATTACACGCGGTGCTTGAACGAAGAGATCGAAATGACTCGTCGTCAGTCATGTATACGATCTAAATTACACGAGGTGTACACGAGGCGTACACGATATCCGAATCGAAAATCGCTCTGAATCCATACGATGACAAACGATACGTCGTACCGAACATGACGGAGACGTTACCGTGGGGACACTGGCGGATACCATTGTAATATATGCATTAACATTTATGTTACTATTAAGTACTACTATTATTGTATTGTAATTTACTTTATGTATGTTTTTTACGTTTGTATAAGTATTACTATTATGTTTTATGTAGTACCATTTATTATGTATTATTATTTTCAATTCGTGTATCAACCATTTTCTTATATATTATCTTAGTTTGTATTTCGTGTATGTTTTCCTACATTTTTTATATATTCATACATTGTACTATTATGTATTATTATAATATCGCCATGTATGTTTTTACATTTATATAAGTATTACTATTATATTTGATGTTATATCATTTATTATGTATTACTATTTTTCATTTCACGTATCAACCATTTTTATAAGTATTTTATATCTCCAAAACAAAGGTGGAAGGGATAATAAAAAATATTTTACACGTTTATATGCTTATATTGATATATTTGTTATATGTATCTATAATACAAAATATATGAATTAAAATTTTATCAAATGACATTGTTTTTGTGTATCCATGAATTGTGCGATCCATCGAATCCCAGCAACTTGACGTACACCTTGTCTCCCTTCCTGCGCAGTACTTTCTCCACGAGATACACGTCCGGATGAGTAGCGCGATGCAACTCGTGCTCGTAGAACGTTCCAGCGACGGATTTTCCGCGATAGTCCTCGAGTAAATAGGTTACGGGATTGGTACGTTGTACCTTAACGATCGTAAACACCTCGGTGGTCCAATTTGGCGTGTAACCCTTCTCAAAAACCGTCTTGTACTTGCTCATGCGTACCGAATCGCCTACTTTAAATTTTGCTGGACCCGCGCTCTTTATCGCGCAGTACACTGTGCCCAAGAGTCTTTCAGCGATCGCGGGAGTTACGTCGGCGAG
>NW_017300033.1:64813-75124 GCF_001594075.2 Trachymyrmex cornetzi | reverse complement strand
TGTTTTTTCAAGATTTTCTGCACATCGGCGTTGTAAAACTCCTTCCCCATATCCGTTTGTAAATTTTTCGGACATCTTCCACTTGCTCGAACGATCTCAGCGATAGCGTCAGCCGTCTCGCTTCCACCCTTGCTCTTGAGTGGCACGGCCCACGCGTACTTGCTCAACACATCGATGACAGTGAGTATGCAGTAGTGACCTCTGTTGACGCTCAAGTACGGACGCATCTCAACGATATCAGCTTGCCACAGATCGTCGTATCCTCGGACTATGACGCGTCTTCGTGGAAAATTTCTTCTTGCAAGAGCGTGCAATTCCTCGACGAGTCGACATCTCTCGGAGCTAACTTTTCTCTTTTCATCGGAACTCTTTTTCATGATTCGACGCGTAATACACAAGAAAATAATGTATTTTTCTCGCTGTTGTCACTCGACTGACACGTTTCATTGATACACCATTTAATTTATAATAAGACCGGCTTCGCGGAGTTCCTCGATGATCGACTGCATCTCGTTGCCGTGAGCGTTGTTGCCCGCTCGGTGCGAAGCGTCGAGCAATCGTAAACGATCCACCAGCTCGTTGGGATCGTCCCAGTGCATGTAATCGATCGCGTTGTCGTTTAGCGTCATTGTGTGAGGTAATCCTTTTCCAGATTTCTTATTCTGTTTCTTGGGTGTGACCAACGTCAACGGCGCGATTATGTATTTGTACTTGTATCCTCTGTTGCTCAATAATCGACCTTGCGAATGATGCTTGTGTTTGTGCGCACTCGTCATCAACAGCATGCTCTTGTACTTGTGCATATCGTCTTCCGTGTAGAGGCATCGTCGGGAATTCTCTTGAAAATCAACTCGTAAAGACCGGGGGTACCAGTGTATCGTACGCCGTCGATAATTATGTTGTCCCCGTCATCCACGTCGAAACGTTTATTGCCAAACATCAATCCTTGTGTAGGTAAACACCGTACACATGATCTATATCGCTCTCTTTATCTTACGCTCCCCGCAGGACAACCTCGACGTACTTTTGACCCAGCGGACCCAAGTTGGATCGTAACACCTCTCGACCTTCCGACGTTCGCAGATGATTTTGAACCTTCGTCGCTAGCGAGTCTTCCGTCGTTTCGAAAACATTCTCCAATGACTCTATCGTCGGTACGATTTTGGCACGTTGGGTGGAAGTTATCGGTTCGCGCGATTGATCACTAGATTTATGTAGATTTGCGGAAGGTTCAAACATTTCGTTCGATTCTTTTCCCTCCTTTTGTTTCTCCTCCTTCCTCTCACGTTTAGGGGCTGCATCTTCGTCGCGCGACTCTCTCTTTGTCGCGCGCTCGCCGGGGCTGTCGACGAAAAGTCGCAGTGGCTCGATAAGAGGTTTAAAGTGTCTATCCAACGCGATGTTCTCCTCGATTCTACCAGTTTTCAGAGCGCGATGTTTCTTGCAAATCGACTCGCTCGTCTTCTCGACTTCCCTCGCGATTTTTTCACGCTCGCCCACATCTGCCATGTTTGTCTCTGGCTAAGTATCGACAACGACTGGTTACGTTACGGTATCGCGAACTCGTTAAATCCTTTTCTGTATCGTCCATTTGTGAGCGCACTGTATTTGTCTATCACTACGAATCCATATTTTTGTTGCCAACAGTCACGGCACAGCGCGTAAAATTCGTCATATGACATGTCAGTATTCACATGATCGTTGTAAACATGTTTCAAGTTGGTACCATCCTGTTTGAACAGGATCAGCAGGTTCGCCTTGTCGCGTATCAGATGTTTAGGTATCCTCGCGTACGTCTGACAGAGATAGAAGCAGTCGACGTTCGCGTAACGGCCCATCGAAAAGTATTCTCTCACCGCATCCTGCTTGTCGCATGCCACGTCATCAAAGATAAAAATAGAATTTGGACGCGCCTCGTTCGGTGAAACGACGTCGCTGTTGTTGGAGAACGTAAAGTAGCCAATTTCGTCGATAGATGTCAACAAATTTTCGAGATATTGATATTTTGGCTGTTGCAACGATTTCGAGTAGACGTACACTTTCTCGAAATGTACGCCGTTCGGACTCTCAAGTAAGCTTATGAGAACGTTGGTTTTACCGCAATTAAACGGACTGCAAATGATCGCGCGTATAGTATTCGGCAATATTTCGCCATGCTTGCGCTTCTCCACGCCGCTTCCCATTATTCGCGATTTCGCGTCGCAGTTCGTGACGCGTATCGCCAGCGGTTGCAATACGAATTTCATGCTCGCACTACGGGTTGTGCACCCTTGACCACCTATTTAAAGGCGCGCGAATCCGCGAGTCGCGCAGTAATAAAATGTATCTCACGCTACATCATCCTTCCGACATTCTGGATTTGAGCGCCGAGCAGTTGCAGTATATACCAAAGGTCGTACTGTTACAAGTGTACGGTGACTACATCGACTACGTGTGGAACAAGCTTCCGGGTCACGTAAAGGTGGATTCGGAGGTTCGAACGTATCGTCGCTGCGACGAGCGCTACAATCAACCGTGGCAGCGAACGCACATCGACGGTCCGGCACCCAAGATAAAGGACCATAGCGAATGTCAGCGTCGGGAGGTAGTCTGTTGAATCGAGCGATAAACGCGCTTCCTTTCGAGTTACATATCCCGGGTTACCAGTTTTGCGGTCCGGGTACTCGGCTGACGAAGCGATTAGCCAGAGGTGACACTGGTATAAATCCGCTGGACGCTGCGTGTCGAGAACACGACATTGCGTATTCTCGGAACAACAATCTCACCGATAGACACGCGGCGGACAAGGTACTCGCCGATAAAGCGCTAGGACGCGTCACTGCGAGAGATTCGGTTCTGAGCGAGAGAGCCGCCGCTGCTGCCGTTTGGGCAGCGATGAAAACCAAGATCGGCATGGGCATGAAACCGAAGAAGACGATGAGGAAAAACATAGCAAAAATGACAACGAAGAAGACAATGAAAAAACGGATACTACCGATAGCGAAACGAGGTGGTGCGTTACCGTTTCTGCCAATGTTGGGTGCGCTCGGATCCTTGATTGGAGGAGCGGCCAGTGTGGCGAAAGCGGTAAACGATAGCAAAGCCGCGCGACGTCAGCTCGAGGAGCTGCAACGTCACGATCGCGCGATGGAACAGGGTCGCGGACTGTATCTCGCTCTGCATAAATACGGACGCGGACAGGGCGTAGCAGTGAAAAAAAAACGCCAAAGAGACGATAAAAATACCCTCGGGTGCAACTACCAACGTGCAATTGGACGTGCTTGCGAGACGTATGCGCGTACCATATTTTAGAGGTGTTTTCATGCGTAACGCGTTACCGACGAGCGGCGCGAGTCGAATAAAGCGGTATCGTGAATCTGGATGATGCGACGGGACCTGGTACTCACTGGGTAGCGTACTCGAAGAGAAACAATCGCGTCGTGTACTTCGACAGCTTTGGTAATCTTCGACCGCCCAAGGAACTGGTGCGATATTTCGGGATCGATGTTACGGCGATAGAGTACAATCGCACGTCCTATCAGACGTACGATCAGAGCTTCTGCGGACAGATGTGTCTATGGTTTCTACGAACGGTCGACGTTCGTGAATTTAAAAAGCTCGACGAGGTGCCGTGAAATCTCAGTATTGGTCGAACTCTTTTTCCGTCATGTCGTTGACACTTACACTGAGCGGGAAGAGCAGCCTCCTCGCGGTAAACTACTTCCCCGCCATAGATTTGAGTGACGGTGATTACAAGCTCGGTCTAATGATTTTTTAGACTTATCACACGATACCAAACGTAAACGAATCAAACAATAAATTTGATTTCGACAAAGACGACGCAGAAATTACAATTCCCGAAGGTTCGTACGAAGTACGAGATATAAATGAATTTTGAAACGTGCGATTTTGCGTTTACATCGCGACGCGCTTGAAACCTTTGACATAATGCTTTTGCATGACAATAGCAACAACAGCAACTATAACACCGATGATGACGACGATGGCGAGGGTGCGGAATATCCGATAACAATCCGCGCAAACTACAACACGATGAGATGTGAGAATAGATTCGCCTGCAGAATAAACTTTGGCAAGCTCAACAGCATTGGATCGCTGCTGGGATTCTCGTCAAAGCGTATACTGCAACCGCGAAAATGGCATGAATCGGACGTGGCGATCAACATAATGAACGTAAACGTTATCCGCGTAGAGTGTAACGTGACCGCGGGTGCGTACAGCAATGGCGAAGGTGCACACACGATACACGAATTTTCGCCGAGCGTGCCACCGAAATATAAGATGTTGGAAAGGCCCGCGCAGATCATTTACTTGCCGATCACCGCACGGAGCATTACGGATCTAACGATATGCGTCGTCGACCAGAACGGACGATTGTTCGATTTTCGCGGAGAGGAGATCACCGTCAGATTGCACGTGCGACAGCGACAGCGATAACGGGAGCGTGAGATGCTCGTATTGAACGGAGCGGAGCGCACGCAGAGAGATAACGAATTCTTTACAAGGCCGGTGACTTCAACACTCGCTCATCCGGCTGCATCAGCAAGAAGAAGCTTAGAGCGTCGAACGTTAAATTTTTACAATCTTTGGGATTCGCGGTGCGCAACTTTTGAAATGATTGATATCTTGAATATTACCGGTGAGCCGATCTTTGACGATCGCATCGTCAAGATCGAGACTCACACGTACAACCCGTTCGCCAATACAATGTTCGGGTACAGCGACGAAATAAGAATACCAATACAGCAACAGGATTTGTACACGTTACCGTGCGAAAGTTTTCTTTACGTCGAAGGAAGATTGACGGTGAAAAAGAAAAACGATCAGACGCCAACGACGCTTGTAAATAATTGCATGGCGTTTATGTTTGATGAAATTCGATATGAACTCAACGGAGTGGATATTGACCGCAGCAGAAACGTAGGCATAACTAGCACGCTCAAGAATAATGTGTCGTTGACGTACGATGAAGCTTTGATTGCGCACAACGCTGGATGGAACACTAAATCCGACACAGAGGAAGGACACTTTAATTTTTGCGTGCCGCTCAGCATGCTGTTGGGCTTTTGCGAAGATTACAAACGCCTGATCGTCAACGCTCGCCACGTATTGATTTTGATACGAGCGCGCAATGACAACAATTGCTTGGTGGGAAATCCTGTGACGGAGTCTGAAATTGAATTATTTAAAGTGGCGGATGCCTCACGTTGCGTTAAACGAGATCAATAAATTATCAATGCTGCGAACATTGGAAAGCGGTCGTTATCTGAGCATGAGTTTTCGCTCGTGGGATCTGTACGAGTATCCTCTGTTACAGAATACAACAAAACATTCATGGGCCGTCAAAACGACGACTTAGCTTGAGAAACCGCGATACGTTATCTTTGCTCAAACCGGTCGAAAAAATGTCATGTCACAAAATGGTAGTGTGTTCGACGATTGTAATTTGAGTAGCGTGAAACTTTATTTAAATTCAACGTTTTATCCTTTACGATGATTTAAATCTGGATTTTGGCAAAAAGAGATACGCCATCCTGTTTGATATGTACGACCGTTTTCGTAGAGCGTATTATGGAAACGATTGCTTCGAAACGCTACTCAACATGCTCTCATTTACCGAGGAAGGACTTTTTGTGGTCATTGATTGCTCGCGACAAAACGAATCCGTCAAGGGTGCCACTGTGGACGTGCGCATAGAATTTGACTGCAAGGAGAATGTACCTGCAAATACTACAGCCTATTGTCTCATCATACACGATGGCGTGGTTCAGTACAATCCGTTGACCAACGTTGTGCGTAAAATCACCTAAGTGCATTTTCCGACACGCTATAAAATATATGATTCATCCAAATCGATCGCAGTCTCGAAAAATCGTTCGCCATGACCGTACCAACGTTTGTGGTTCTGCAAGGATTTATCGTTGGAAAGAAATTTATCGTGAACGAAGTAGCGGTGTTGAGAAAAGGAGCCATTCTTTCTCATTACATTTTTACATGTCCCATGCCATGAAGTTTCTTGACAAAATCAGAAAAGTTTTGCGCTTCCTGGCTGAGTGCTCATCACCATGGATTGCAATGGGAGGGCGGGACGATCCTGTACAGTATGGTGAAACGCCTAATTACGATGGCTGTAATTGGTGCGGAAGAATGTGATGACAATAAGGCTCTCGTATACGTTGAAGGACGTGAAAAATGCGAATGGCTGGCTGATATACTCGATAGCGACAACTTGATCATTGAGACCTTGGATGCTGATTACAAAGATATTGATTCTTTACACAATCTAGATGTTACCAATACTATACGATGTGGAAAACATTAAGAATTGTGCGTTACAAAATGTATTTAAAATACATAACCGGTGGTCACAACGCCAAAAAAAAATGTATCAAGTTTAAAAAATAAAATATGAGATTTTTTTTTTAATACGATTCTAAAATTTCTTTTCCTTCCCTTCCTTTGTAATATATAAATGTATGTATAAACGTATGTATAAACGTATGTATAAACGTATGTACGTATAAACGTATGTATAAACGTATGTATAAACGTATGTACGTATAAACGTATGTATAAACGTATGTATGAACGTCTGTATAAACGTATGTATAAACGTATGTACGTATAAACATATGTATAAATGTATGTATGAACGTATGTATAAACGTATATATGAATGTATGTATAAACGTATGTACGTATAAACGTATGTACGTATAAACGTATGTATGAACGTATGCATGAACGTATGCATGAACGTATGTATAAACATATGTATAAACGTATGTACGTATAAACGTATGTATAAAACGTATGTAGAAACGTATGTATAAACGTATACACGTATAAACGTATGTATAAACGTATGTATGTATGTATGTATGTGTGTGTGTACAAACTCATGACAAAGAAAATACGTGAATGATATGATAAAACGTGTTGCGACACGTTCTAAATTCTTGGAAAGAGAGGGACAGCCTGCTCCTTCTTCGATTTTGGAAGTATTACTATATACGTCACAATTTACGAGGAAGCGATCAGTCTTGCGATATCCGCTTGTACGAACGGTTAAAAATGTACTTCGCCAAAGAGAGCAGCGCATCGAACGACGTGAAGAAAGAATATAACGTGTAAGTTTCAACGTTTTATACAATAAATAACGTTTTTTTCAACATTATGTATATACACAGCATGGAGCGTCGCGCGGTGCGCTTACTGAGCAGACGTTATGATCTGACGAGTACAGGCTACAAGTATTTGGAAATTGGAATCAATGTTGGTCCACCGAATTACGTGGAGATCGCCCTGGGAGATCATCGCGGACACGAACTGTCGCTGTCTCGCGAAACGTGGAAAGGTCTCTACGAGCAGCGATGGAATATTTACAAGATGCTGCGAAACGAATACAAGGACAATTTTATAAGCGTTGGACCGCTAACCGTCAGAGTTTCCACGCTGCAGAACAATGCTACGCTCGTACGTCTCGATTCTTCTTCCGTACGCATGATGATGACCGAAACGACACTACACCGTATGTTCGAGTTTGACGGGTGTATCGACGTAACGTTCGAACGATTAGTCCGACTCGTCGATACGATCGATGCCAAATATACACGATTCTCCAATATCGCTTCCAAGAATGCTATACGCGATAGCGACATCTTCAGTGGACATCAGCTCGTCGATTGCGAGTTATTAGCTTTAATTTTTTTAAATACGTATGAAAAATCGCTTGCGCGGTGTAATAAAATGTGAATAAAAATAAATTCGTTCGCATCACTATATACATGTACTTCCTTTTACTACCCATCCTTTGCGCTAGTAAAAAGAATAAGAAAAATCGCAACGTATTGTGAAAATTGAGTCATAAACAGACAATGGAAAAAAGGGTGTCGTACTTGCATTCTATCGTCGCATACTTTCTTTCCTAACAGGCGCTCTTGTTATTTATGCATTTTTTGTAGTGTCTAAAATTCTATAGACTGCAAACATTTATTTATTTATTTATTTAGGATCTAACTGTTTCATTTCTTCCATAAGTGTTTCTTGTGCAGCGCAAAAGTAAAACGTATTCTAGGTATGGGATTGCTATGGCAAAGGACGCTTCTTGACGTCAGTCTCTGCCGAATCTCGTCCGCGTGTGCTACACGAACATAACGAGCAGTTTTGAGCTATCGATTGAGCGTAGATTCATTATTGTGTGTGACGTCTCGATCCTTCGCAACTCGCGGAAAAAAGCCACAGTAGTATCGTTGCGCGTGGCTTACGCGATAATTTGTATATGTGCGTGCGTGCGTGCGTGCGTGCGCGCGCGCGCGTGTGTGTGTGTGTGTGTGTGTGTGTGTGTGACTAAAAACCAGTAAAAGACACGGAAGACAATGAGCCTCCATCAAAAAAAATTAAATTAATTGAGGCGGAGGAGGACATTCTCGTCGAAGAGGATGTCCACATGGAGGAGGACGTCGTCCGCATGGAAGAGGACGTCGTCCGCATGGAAGAGGATGTCGTCCTAAGCGAGGAGGAGGAGGATGAGGACGAGGTTCCAATCGTAATTGATGATTGGGAGGAGGAGGAAAAAGAGGAGAGGAGGAAGTCGCGTACATTAACGGCTTCCCCTTCTACGTTAACAATGTAAGCGGCGAAGACTATGCAGCATTCATGATAGAGCTCCTCCAGCTGCATGACGAGGAGGAGCTGATCCGCGTCCTCGTGGAGGCTGAGGAGGAGGAGGAAGAGGTCGAGGTGTAATCGACATTAGGAGGAGGAAGAGGAGAAAGAGGAGGAGAAGGAGGAGGAGAAAGAGGAGGAGGAGGAGGAGGAGGAGGAGGAGAAGGAGGAAGAGGAGGAGGAGGAATAGTAGGAAGAGGAGGAGGAGGACGAGGAGGAGGCTGAGAAGTAGGAAGACGACGAGGAGGTAAGTCTTTTTTATATAATTCATTATAATTTTTTTGGGCACCCCCTCGCCTACGAGTATCCCCCCGCGTCCCACTAGCTCCAGGAGTTAGAACTCGCCTACTCTACCTACTCTCAATAATTACGAAACTTGATTGTATTTAGGTTTTTAAAATAATTAATAAATATTGTTTCTATAGAAAAATTACATTACGCTATATCTTGGTCGAAAAACGGTTGGAGCATATACCCTTTGTAACACTTTTCATTCTATAACTATTTATTTTTGTATTGTTTTTGTTCATGGCAATATTTCCTTTTTTTGTGATGTTTTTTTGTAGTCTGTACGTGACTGCAGTCCCCAAAATCTTACTGCCATTCCGCATGATGTCATACCCCCACCACCGAAGAATCCCCGCGCTCCGCTTTCCTTCGCCTACGAGTATCCCCCGCGCCCCGCGCTCCCCTCAGAGGACCTGAGTTAGAACCCGTGTACTATATCTACTTATTATTGTAAATAATTGTTACTTTTTGTCTCTAGGGAATGTCATAAACATATATATTGTACATTCGCACTATCTTATGTAACTTATGTATCTTATGTGACTTATCAATAAGGAGTTATGCTTAATCAGAAATTTTGAAAAAAATCGTTTTTCGAAAAACTGTATTTTCTTAAAGTATATGATATTAGAAATATTCCCTGAAAGTTTCAAGTTGATCTGTTTTATTTTGGTGAAGATACATGCAGACTTTGAGATACATCTCTGAAAGCGCTTCGCACAAGCGCGGGACGAATATTATCTCTTTTTATTTCCTTCTAGGTATAATCTATTATATGTATGTAATTATATTAGTATAAAATACGAAGAACCTTTTAAGACTATATAAGGTAAATGTCCCAATGACTGAACTAATAAGAAGGTATGATCAGTTTTATATTATTATTAATTATTAATTAATGAAATTACAAAAAGAATTAATATCTACGTGAAACTTTGTTTTGTTGGTGATCGAAAAATACTAATATATTAATCTAAATAAAAAAATATAAGAAAAAATTAATAAATATATTACATCATATCGATTGTACCAATAACTGAATCGAAAAATGAGTAACAAATTTTTTGTTTAAAAAGACGATTTTTGATAAAATAAATTTTTTTAATTTAATCTTTAGTCTCTTACAATCATAAAACCACACAACATGTTTAGGTAAATGCAGTACAATAGTTTAAAAAATTTAAGATGGTAAGAAGATGAGTGATAATATTGTTGTACCGCTCCGGGTGCAAGGGTGCCGCTCCGGGCACCGTTTATAGAATTTACGGGTCTGCATGGTCAGCCAGTTACCTGCAGTATCTTCAAGACACTACGTGCCGCTCAGGGCGTTGCAGAACCACAGTTTGGACGTGCGGT
>NW_017300033.1:64418-64709 GCF_001594075.2 Trachymyrmex cornetzi | reverse complement strand
TTTAGAGATTAGATGGAGACTCTCACAGTACGCGCACTCTCACTTCACTTTTCGGAACGGCCCCGAGATGATCGAGGCTTACCTTTTTATATTTCTTAAGTAGACCGAATTTATGCGTGATTAACAAAAATTGCTTGTGTGTCACCTCCTTTGTGCTACAAAGTAGGTGACTTAATTTTGTAATTTACTTGCAACGTCTGCATAAAAATGCCGACGAGGATTTCAGGTTCGACCTAGTTAGGTCGTAACATCCTTCCCCCGTTGAGAGAAAAAAACGAGGGTTGCGTTTTT
>NW_017300033.1:59690-64254 GCF_001594075.2 Trachymyrmex cornetzi | reverse complement strand
TGAGAATCTCCTTTTTTAGGTTTTGGTTTACGCGGGGTTCGTTACAGTCGCCCTGCGCTTTTGTTGTTTTTTAATAATAATATATACACTTATTACAATAGGACATATACAGGTGGACTGAATTCCTTATGTGCTAATTGATTTCGCAGACGAGTTACATTATATTCCGGTAATCGAGTCTGAATAGTTGTAGATTTGATAGTTCCTATAGTTTTAACAGTCATATCTTCTGTCGTTAGTTTACAATCTCCATATAATGCTACTTGTCCCGTTCTTACAATTTTGGTTCTGTATTCTTCGCGGTTTTTACAATCGATAGTAATGGTTTGTTCACACGCGGTGGAGTATAGCCACACTCGCTGATTTTCGAGGGCTATCCATATTGTGTGATTTGATCTGATATATCGCGTGTTACATAATATTTTCGCATTTAAATTCTGTACATACATTTGGATTTCGCATAAGGAATTAGTGTTGTCGTGATATACCGGATTGGTGTTTTCGCATATATATGTGAGTTCGATTCGTTTGCATCTTATAGTTAAGTCGTCGTGCGTTAACGTCATGTAGTGCTGATTTTCGTTATCTAAAGCTATTATTGGTTGATATACTTCCGTTAACGTAAATACGTTGTCGTGATCAGGTGTGGGTAGGAGTATGACTTTAAGTATATCATATTTAGGATGAGAAATTAAAGGAAATTTTAAGATTGTGTGAATGTTAGGTTCGTCGTAGTACGCGCTGACAGTAATGCATTTTTCTATTTCCATCCAATTTGACTCAAGAATCCCGAAAGGGAAATGTAATCCCAACGGTAAGTGTAATTGTGCTTCTTTCAGACTCGTTACAATCTCGTTGATAGGTGTAATTCCTGAATGTAATTTTCCTTCCTTAATAAAAGTGAGATGTTCTATGATGCAGTTTGCGTCATAGAGGAGATCCGTAATAATCGTATTTAGTGTCAAAAAATATTCGTTCCTTTCTTCTCTTATATCTTGTTGAGCCATCTTGCTGTTGATCCTTGTGGTAATATTAGCAATTAATTTAGCATTGTAATTGGTTACTTCTTCTAATTTTTTCGATCGGCCTCTTCGTAGAATCTTGTCGTGGAGTAATACTTTTTTAAATGAAGTGACTTTAGTATTTTTATCATAGTGTTGTTTGGCAGTCATTTTGGCTTTGTTAGTTTGTTCTCTAGCGATTTGGTTAGTCGCTCGTAGTCGTTCCCTTAATTCTTTGGCGTAATCGTCGTAGCAGTATGTAGGATTTGGCGATTTTGTCAAAGCAGAAGATAATGTCGCTTGGTATCCGAATACTAATTCAAAGGGGGTGTACCCTGTCGATGTGTGTGGTGTAGTGTTATATGTGAACATTGCATATGGGATCCATTCATCCCAATCGGTTTGATCCGCATTAATATAATGTCGCAAATATTCAGCTAAAGTACGATGCGAACGCTCTAATGCACCGTTACTCTCTGGGTGATACGCTGTTGTCTGTATTTTATCGATTTTTAATAGTTTACAGACATTTTTAAATATTTCACTTATAAAATTTGTGCCTTGATCAGTTAACACTTTATCAGGTATCCCATATTCGAAAATAATTTCGTTCACCGGATCACGAGTCGTGATCCGGGGTCAGTTACATTGAATAACCATACCAGTGGTTTATGATCTGTTACTATTTTAAATTTTGTACCATATAAATACGGTCGGTAATGTTTAACTGCCCATACGATAGCTAATAATTCCTTCTCAGTTGTGTTATAATTACGCTCTGCCTTTGATATTATACGACTAGCGTAAGCTACGGGTCTATCTTGTCCCAACATTCCTTGAGAAAGAATGGCTCCGATCGCGTAATCAGATGCGTCGGTAGTCACAATAAATTCCTGCGTAAAATCTGGATATTGTAGTACGGGTGCGGTCATCAATTTGTTTTTTAACAACTCAAAAGCATTCTGCTGTTCGGTCGTCCATATGAACGGTTCTCCTTTCTTCGTTAACTGAGTTAAAGGTTTAGCGATCTTCGAGAAATTTTCAATAAATTTCCTAATAGCCAGCCAATCCAATAAAGGCTTGTATTTCTTTTATTTTTTCTGGAGCAGGGAATTCATTAATAGCTTTTAATTTACTCGGATCAGGTTTGATTCCATCGTCAGTTATAATATGGCCTAAGTAAATGACCTTTTTTCTAAGGAATGCACATTTCTCTGGCTGTAATTTTAATTTATGCTGTCTCAGCTTCTCGAATATGTCGATGAGTCGCGTGTTATGTTCTCGCAAACTCGCTCCGTATACGACTATATACACTATATATACGTCTAAATACACTAAGCATTTAATTCCTTGTAGTCCCATTAAAACCGAATTCATCAATCTCTGAAAAGTAGCAGGCGTGTTTTTAAGTCCGAAGGGCATCCTATTGAACTCGTAATGCCCATACGCGGTTGAAAATGCAGTTTTGTCCTTATCCGATTCAGCCATGGGGATTTGATGGTAACCAGACGCTAGGTCTAGTGTGGTAAAATATTTAGCGTTTCCTAGCTGGTCCAATATGTCTGTTATATTAGGCAGAGGAAAAGAATCACCTATGGTCAAATCGTTCAATTTTCCGAAATCGATGACTATGCGCAATTTAGGTTTTCCTGCTACGTCGGCTCTTTTAGGTATTACCAATAAAGGTGCGTTCCATTGACTTTTGCTCGGTCGTATAATTTTGTCTTGAAGCATTGTCCGTATCTGCTTGTTTATTTCTTCCTTATGCTTCTCAGGTATCCGGTACGGTTTCACGTTAACCGGCGCGCTGTCTACTTTTGTGTGAATTTCATTTCATTTTGCGCGACTATATTGGTATACGTTAATTGGTCTCCTTTTAAATGAAATATATCGTTATATTGCGTGCAGATTCCTATTATACTTTGCTTTTCTTCATTGTTCAAATGTTTTAAGTTTAGGGTATTATTGATACAGGTGTTTCTTGAGATTACAGGTTCATTATCCTTTTCTACCGCTTGTATAGGTGCTTCATAATTATTTTCCGAATCTATGTTAATCGGAGTTACGCACGGAACTTGCATCTCTACATGCTTCTCCGTGGTATTTATAACGTTTATCAGACACAAATGATTTTTCGGTTGTACCAGGCAGTTACCAATCAGTACTCCTGGTTGTGTTTCTTCTGCTTGTACTACTCCTGTATTATTGGTAGTTGAGGTAACTTCTATTATGGCCTCACATCTAGGATTGATTCGTATTATTTTATATGGGTATAATTTTAAAGTACTGTCCCCTATTTCTATAAGCTTGTTACTATAGTCGCATTTTGCATGATGTTTTTGTAAGAAATCGACTCCAAGTATACCTTCGTAGTCTATAGGAAAATCGTCAGCGATAACGTAGATGGGGTGTTCTATCCGCCGTCCATCTAATAGTATAGTAGCAGTTATTTTCCCGATGACACGTATTTCATGCCCTGTAACTCCTGCTAGTGTCATTTGGTCTTCATATATTAATGTGTCTCCTTTTAAATTTCGCAGTTTCACGAGAGTTACTGCTGCTCCCGTATCGAACAGAAATTGAGTTTTTTCGTTAGTAAATTCTTCGATCTGCAAATTAATTAAGTCGAGCTCTGTACTAGCTCGTGGTATCTCCGTGACTTGTGATATTTGATATTCTCGTGCAGGTTTTGGTAGTTTTATTGTTGCTACTTCGACTTCCTCTTTATTTTCCGTCGCCTTTTTATTTTCAGTATTAGCTACTTCTTGTCTTCTATATTTTCCGTCATGCGGTTTCATATTTCGTCCGTTTAGTGTCCAGCATTCACTACGGAGGTGTCCCGATTTTTTGCAGTAGTTGCAATATTTCCTAGCTGTATTGATGTTACCGTATCCACTCGGCTTCGGTAACGAATGTCAGTCAGCATATCTACTGGTTCGGCATTCTTGACCAGTATGTCCTATTTTTCCACACTTGTGACAATATAACCTTCTCTGTTGCTTCGGCGAATTAGTATATCGAGGGTTATTACTAAATTGTCCCTTAATCTTTTCTTCTGCGCTTGGCCCTGCTATTGCCTTTTGCAGTGTAGAGTAATGTTGGGATCTCACAAGTAATTTAATATCCTCTCTCAGTCCTATTTGAAAATTCTTGAGAGCCTGTTTTTGAAGGGTATCTAGAATTACGCGTTTTTGGTCGCTGTTGCGCCCTTGTCCTTCGATCATGGACTCATATAGTTCCATTGATAAATTGTCGACTCTTAAGCCGTATTGTCGAGCGTTTTCGCTTGAGTTTTGTTTAATGATATTGAACTCGATTTGTAAATGAGTCGTGCTTCTCTTGCTGAGATAGCATATTTCTAGTTCAGATTTCAATTGTTGAAAATCGTATATGTCTCGAGTCTCGAAATCTGTCATTGCTTTGCCCTTTAGCTTGGTGCATAACATAGCGTCTAATAGCGTTTTCTCGTCGATCGGATTAATGTGTTTTATTGCGTACGAACACGCGCTTAAAAATTCCTTTAATTTCGCTTGTGAATTTCCGTCAAATCCAGGAATCATTGC
>NW_017300033.1:58544-59586 GCF_001594075.2 Trachymyrmex cornetzi | reverse complement strand
GTCGCGTGCGATGTATTCTGCTGATCCTCTAATTTATTAATTCTTCGATGTATGGCTTTCATTTCGTCCCGAAGTTCTCTAATTCCTGACATTATGTTATGTAAAGGATCTGATTGCGAGCCATTGTGATTGTTTCCGGTTTGTAACTGCGGTTCCATAATAGTTACTGCGGTTCCATAACCTATCGGTACTGCCGGTGCTTGCCGCTTTTCACTAGGCGGAGTACGCTGCATTTCTACGACCGTGTTATTTCTGTAGTTTTCCTCAGGATCAAAAATGCTACTGTTGTATAATGTAAGGGAGTATTCCCGTCTGAGTGTGACTCTACTAGGAGTTCTGCTATAGTTTAGTCTATTTTGCCTACCGTCTGTAGTGTCGTCACTAAGCGTAGGGTTGTCGTTGTTGTCTTCTGAGTCGGAACTTACGACTATGTTATTTTCTCGCGAGTCCTGCTCGTCGTCTAAATACAATTCAATAAGGTCTTCTCGATTATCACTATCGTCGCGGTTTGCAATTTCTTCACGATTTTCGCGATTGCGATCCTCGCGGTCCGTTCCGTCAATTACAAAAGGTGAGTTAATTCGAGCTATCGCGTGTTGCGCTTGGCGACTCAACCACGATGCGTTCGGTGAGAGATTTTCGGTTTTGTCCGACATTCACGCGGTTTAACAAAAAAATATTTTCGACTTACATTAGAAGAACGGTTAGCGCTTGTAGTTTACTCGGCTGCCGAGTCTGCATGGTCAGCTCGCTGTCACCGTTGTTGAGGTTAGTCAGGTCGTTGCTGCTTCCTCTGGTTGACGTTGTGCGTAGTCTGCTCTGCTGAGTTCCGACGTGCGTTGTCCTTGGTGAATTCCGGGATGGTAAGGCTGAATCCCACCGCTGCCATCAAATGTACCGCTCCGGGTGCAAGGGTGCCGCTCCGGGCACCGTTTATAGAATTTACGGGTCAGCCAGTTACCTGCAGTATCTTCAAGACACTACGTGTCGCTCAGGGCGTTGCAAAACCACAGTTTGGATGTGCGGTGTCGGTTTATGAAGG
>NW_017300033.1:54390-58328 GCF_001594075.2 Trachymyrmex cornetzi | reverse complement strand
CCTCCTTTGTGCTGCAAAGTAGGTGACTTAATTTTGTAACGATTACTTGCACGTCTGCATAAAAATGCCGACGAGGATCTCAGGTTCGACCTAGTTAGGTCGTAACAGGGTGATCCTGTTCAACGAGGACTTAGAGGGATTAAGATGAAGTGCATTTGAGGAGGCCCATTCAGCAATCAAGCAGAGATCCTGATTTATGTCAGTTACAGCGGTAGAAGCGTTAGTTAGTTGAAAAGAATATAGAAGAACAACGTCATCAGCGTACATGAACAATTTAGATTTGAGCAGGACAGAGGCGAGGTCAGCTGTGAAAAGAGTGAAAAGCAGGGGACCAAGAATGGAACCTTGCGGAACACCAGATGGAATCTTACGATAGCAGGAGAAGGAAGGAGAAGGATTATAAAGAAGGACACATTGAGAGCGATTTGTAAGGAAAGAGCATAGAAAGGATAATGAGCAGCTAGAGAGACCAACAGCGGAAAGTTTCAGGAGAAGCAACTCATGATTGACCGTGTCAAATGCCCTTGAAAAATGGAGCGATAATAGACGTTAATTTTCCCGAATCAAAACTACTCAACACCGTATTTGACAAGTGTAGTAACTCAGTAGTGGTGCTGTGAGAATTGCGAAAACCGGACTGACAATCAGGAATTGCATTGGATTTTCTGAGGAAATTATTTAGCTGGTTAAAACATACACGTTCTAGTAACTTCGATTTAAAAGGAGGGACAGATATAGGACGAAAGGAGGAGGGGGAAGAGGGGTTATTGGTTTTAGGGATAGGAATCACCACTGATTTCTTCCAGGCTGTGGGGAAAGTATTAGAGGACAATGCATAATTAAGTACATGTAGTAAAGGAGCAAGACATTGTGGAAGACATAGAAGGAGCATGTGACCATATACGTCGTAAGGACCAGCGGAAGTAAGTTTTATATGTTTTAGAATATTATAGAGACAAGTACCAGTAATAGGAGTGAAAGAAATGGAATCGGAATTGACAGGATCTGTAGGAGAAGAGAGTCGAGGGGATGAAGAGGAACTGGAGAGGGGGCTAGGAAGAGAGTCTATAAAATAATTATTAAGGAGAGATGGATTAAGTAGGTGGTTCGGGATAGATAGGGAAGCCGGGGAGATTGCATCAAGAAAAGAGAGACTCCGCCAAAAATGCCGAGGGGAATTGGAGGAAAGGGGTAAGGAGATGAATGCCTTTTTTTCCCGACGAACAGCCACAGCAGTGGCATTACGAATATCTTTATATCGGGTCCAGTTGGCACTGGATCGAGTACTCCGAAATCTATTAAGCGTTCGAGATTTAAGAGCGATCAATTTTCTCACTGCAACGTTCATCCACGGGGCCGGAGGCCTAGATGAGCGACCGCAAGAAATCGGCGCAAGGCGATCGAAAACAGTAAGCAACGCAGACTTGAAAAAAGAGACCATCGCGTCGACGCAAGTAAAGTTAAAGATAGGCGACCAATCGATTCTGGCAAGTTCAACCTCAATATCACCGGGCGAAATAGATTTCAAATTGCGATATAAAAAAGACTCGCGATCGACGCAACGGCCTCCGCAAGCACAGCACAGCACAAACCGCACAGTGATCACTGATGGAGAACGCATCGCATGTACAAGACTCCACGATATTAACGCCAGATGACACAAGAATAAGATCAATTAGCGACTCCGAGGAACACGTTATGTGAGTCGGCGAGTCAACGACCTGTCTGAGCGAGAAAAGAGACATTAATGATCTCATCTGTTTAGTGCCTATATCTGTTTGCGAGAGCATGATTATGTTAAAATCCCCCATGCAGACAATAAAATCGGAGCAACACGCGACTTCAGACAGGCATGCCTCAATGTGACCAAGATCTGATAGGGGAGAGCGGGGAGGGCGATAGACACAGACAACCGCTATTTTTTTATGATTAATATGTAATATAATTCCGACCGTATCAACATGAAATCCTACAGGATGCGAGATGGAGTGCACCTGGAAAGAGAGTGAGTCACAGATAAGAAGGGCCACTCCACCCCCCCCTACTCGCCATAGACCTATCATACCGCACAATAGAGTACCCCGGAACAGAGATATCAGTCGAATTTACCTCACTACGAAGCCACGTCTCACTGACAGCAAGCACGTCCGGCCGCCAAACAGCAATAAACTCTGATTTGCGTAAGATGTGGAATGAATGATCTGGCGTTAATATGTGCCACGCGTAAAAAACCAAAACCGGCCCCGACGCCGGTACTACGAGAACAAGAACAGATGCAGAGAAAGAATCAACCGCGAGCGGAGTCAGTCAATCCGAGCGACCATCCAATGAGAGCCGACGGGGAGGGGCCAGGGGAACGAGGCCCAATACCACACGCAACGTTTCCTCAGGTGACACATAACGAAACGCCCGCGACCCCTCCGAGACACGAAAATATGTCACGCCACAACGCATCCATACGTAGCCGATGCCATGCAAACGGGCAAGCCGAATTGCCTCACCGAAAACTCGCCTCTCGGCAGCAGTAGCCCTCTCTCGAAGGGACACGCTATCGCCAGGCCACGACGGACAAATAAGAGAAGCAACGAGTCTGACTCGTTGACGCCGAGACCTCGCCAGGAGCTCATTCCTCCTCGCCACAGTGTTCATTCGGACAACAAGCGGCCGACCGCGAGAGGTGCCCCTCACGGAAATCCGAAATGACGCAACAATCCCTCCAGGAGCAAGCGTCAATCCCAAAAACGAAGCCAAAACGGTCATCAAGGCGGCAGCATCCTCCGAAACCGACTCGGGCAGACCAAAAACTATGATTTCGTGATCCCTGCGTTCTCCCTCCATCCTCTCAACACGCCTAACCAAGTCGTCCGACGCCGCCAAAATATCACATGAAGGGGCCACCGCCCGGGGGCCAAAGTCCCTCCCAAGACGAGACAAGCGGTCATCCAGCAAATGCTGTCCGTCCCTCAGCCCACTCACGTCAGACGACAGGACATCCAAAGCCGACGACAAGCCATTTACCCTCCCCTCCACACAGACCAGCCGCTGAATGGACGAATCAAGGGCAGCCAACCTGCCATCCAATGCATCCTGTCCACGCTCAATACGATCGCCAGCCCCAAGTCGAGACTCAAATCTAGCAACGCGATCGTCCAGTGATGACAAAACCGATGAGAGAGATGCAAGTGCAGTAACCAGATCAGTCGGCGACACAGCGACCCCAGGAGCCGCCAGGGAAGAGTCAGACACTAGAGAAGAACGTAATCCGGTAACGGATGGAGAAGCAGGGACTTCAAGAGACCCCACCATCCTCGGAGGAGAAGCTGCAACTCCCGACAAAGAGTCCGTGCAATCAGAAAAATGACAATTATTATCAGATCCGCAAAATGTGCAGAGGCGCGTTGCACGCGGCAAAAATCGCTTGCATTTAAAACAAACCGGCGGACTCATATTTAACGCTTGTACAAATGAATATTTAAATACAACGGTATATTTAGTCCTTGTGTTAAATACTTATTAAATTGCCAATAACACAAGGAAAAATTAAAGGTGACTAAAAAACATTCGCAAAAACAAACAAGAGGCAGAAGTACATTATAATTATATATTACTTACAAAATCAAAAATTAACGGCCGACGGCAATTCAATGTACTGCAATAATTTGTGACCTAATTTACATGGAAATACGAGGTGTGATCAAAAAGTAAGGTGACTTTTTGAATTTCGCGCGCTCTGTACACTCTAATTTCAAAATTTTGTTGTTGTGTTGGTACTCGTCACGATCATATGTTCACAGTTTTGACTATATAGCATGTGTTGTTTTTATGTAAGAGGCATAAATGTTAGACTCGTGTTTGCGTGCTCGGCGATTTTTTGCTGTTGAAAATAATGGAGCAGAGAGTTTGTATTAATTTTTGTGTAAAAAATGGTATTAAGTGTT
>NW_017300033.1:51971-53801 GCF_001594075.2 Trachymyrmex cornetzi | reverse complement strand
TTTGTACAGAATAACACATAGAGCTCTCATACAATCCCCGACATCGATCCTACTCGATAATGGAGTCAAAGACTTTCATATTGACTAAGAGTTATACGAAACGAAATGATATATAAGACAGAAAAATACACAAATACTGCACAAAATTATAATTCACAAATTATTCCGAGCGCAAATTATAAGCACAAAAGCGAGAAACACAGTCTAAGAACGAAAAACGATGAAAGAATCAGAATATCACTGAATAACAACTCCAGAACCGTGAGAGCGACAGACAGAGACGTTTACAGTACGACGGTTCGCGACTGACTCCAATATAGAGCACTAAATAAGATTACGACTCGGGAAAATTACCCATTACCGATAATCGAGGAACAAATTAATGTATTGCGAGGGAAACGATATTCTTCGCTTCTCAATCTAAAAGACGGATTCAATTATATTCGTGTATCGGAGGATAGCATTAAGTACACGGCTTTCGTAACATCGTTCGGACAGTATTAGTATTTAAAAATGCCATTCGCGTGGGTTGAAAAACGCTCCTGCGCGATTTCAACGGTTTGTAAACAAAATCCTACACGACTTGATAAAAAGCGGAAACGTCGTCGTGTATATGGACGACTTTTTAATAGCTACGGATACATTAGAAAAACATTTTGAGGTACTCAAACAAGTGTTCCATCTCTTAATACGAAACGTACTCGAGCTACGTCTGGATAAGTGCCAATTTTTGTACAATGAGATAGAATTTCTAGGATACGTGGTGTCAAAAAAAAGGCGTGCGTCCAAACAATTGCGGCATTAACGCTGTGCAAAATTTCCCTACCCCTAAAACGTATGGAAAGTGCAGAGTTTCCTCGGATTAAGTTCGCATTTTAGGAAATTTATTAAGAATTTCGCGGCTATTGCTAATCCGCTGTATGCTTTGCTAAGGAAAGGGACAACATTCAAGTTTGGCCCAGAACAACTAAGTGCGTTCAAGCAGTTAAAAGGAAAATTAATAGAAGCTCTAACCTTATCCATTTACAGTCCGAACGGCGAAACAGAATTATATTGCGACGCGAGTAGGCAGGGATTTGGCGCGGTACTTATGCAACGAAAAGACGACAAACGGTATCATTCGATCTTCTACTTTTCGAAAAGAACAACGGAGATAGAGGCTCGTTATCACACCTACCAGGTATGTAAATATGAAACCGGAATTTTTTAATAGAAAATACACGTTTATTGCATGAAAATGATAAAAAATATTGGTAAAAATGTAGATTAGGAGAGCCCCCCAATGACCTTGACCTTGACATATGTTGTCAAGGTCATGACCCCGAGTGACCCTGAGGAAGTTTTAATTGCAGGACGTTACTCATTAAGAAGTTATAAACAAAAGAAGTTTACGAAATAACTTCTTTTTACTATAGGGGCTTACGAATCTCACCTCCGACTCTAACCCCTCCTGCTTCAGGGGCACACGATTCTCACCTTTGACTCTCACCCCCCTGCCCCTGCTTCAGGGGTGCCCGACTCTCACCTTCGACTCTCACCTCCGTCCCTCCTGCTTCAGGGGCGCCCGACTCACACCTTCGATTTCCAGCCCCCCTCTTCAACAAGAAATAATAATAAAATGTAATCAATATATTTGCAAATAAATTTAATTATCATGTAATGGATCGATACTATTCACAATGACTGAAGAAATAAAAACAAACGTATATCAATACATTGTAATCCAAGATCAATGTGCTGATCTCGCAAAACGAGATTTATCCCGTCTCCTTCTCTATTTAGGTAGGCAACGACTTTTCACGCGAAGATAAGAGCTGTGCGCCCTTGAAG
>NW_017300033.1:48855-50745 GCF_001594075.2 Trachymyrmex cornetzi | reverse complement strand
TTAATGAGTAACGTCCTGCAATTAAAACTTCCTCAGGGTCACTCGGGGTCATGACCTTGACAACATATGTCAAGGTCAAGGTCATTGGAGGGGCCCCTAATCTACATTTTTATCAAAATATTTTATTCGAAGTATTGCCCATCGCTAGCTATACATTTTTCCCACCTGTCTGACAATTTGTGGATACCACGCCAAAAAAATTGTTGCTCTTTTGAGCCAAACTAGTCATCCAGCCATTTTCGTACATCTCCGTAAGAAGTGAAGCGCTGCTGAGCAAGTGCGTGTACCATCGACGCAAATAAGTAATAATTGGACGGAGCCAAGTCTGGCGAGTAAGCCGCATGCGAAAGTATTTCCCAACCAAACGCCTCAATCCAATTTCCTTGACCAGTTTTGCTGTGTGTGATGGTGCATTATCATGAAGCAAAATCACTTTGTGCTGCCTTTTTTGATATTCCGGTCGTTTTTTACGCAAAGCTTGATTCAAATTGATCATTTATTGTGGGTAGCGTTCAGTATTAACGGTTTCGCCAGGTTTTAGCAGCTCATAATAGATCACACCTTTCTGATCCAACCAAACACAGAGCATTGTCTTCCGTCCATAGCGATTTGGCCTTGCAGTCGATGTCGATGGTTCACCCGGATTTACCCATGATCTTTTACGCTTAGGATTCTCAGAATATATCCACTTTTCATCGCCAGTCACAATTCGATGGAGAAATGACTTTCTTTTGTACCTGGCGAGCAGCATTTCGCAAGTGGTTTTTCGGTTTTCCTGCTGTCTTTCATTCAGTTCATGTGGAACCCATTTTCCCATCTTCTGGATCTTCCCCATGGATTTCACACATATGGAGACGGCTTCTCGTGTCACATTCAATTGATCCGCGAGTTGTTGTTGAGTTTGAGCGTCATCCTCATCCAACAATGTTTGCAATTCGCTATCTTCAAACTTTTTCGGTGGTTATCCACGTTCTTCGTTTGTCGCGTCAAAATCGCCATGTTTCGTCTGGTTTCAGCATAAACAGAGTCACCGGTTGCACTGTATTTTCGTATATTAATTGTTTGAAGAAGATTGACACAAATCAGATTATATAAAACGTTTATTCACATCAGTACAGTTTTGCGTGTCGACACAACTATGTAAAATGTCGCTTCTCGTTTTCGGTTGTGTACGTTTGAGACACACGTGCTCATCGGACCTTGGACGGCTTCGCGATAACGTTCGCGATAAAATACCGGTGGCAACGCCTAGGGGTTGGTACCCTGAGCCACGCGGTGGCAACGCCTAAGGGTCACACCTTGAGCTAACCAATAGGTAGCACCGCTTCAGGTGTGATTGCCTTGAGCGAGTTGTTATCTGGTACTCACACGATATAGACTTCGTTGTCGCATTCAGCTCGACGTGCTCGGTACTAAACTCGAACTGGGACTGACTATTCTCCGTTCTCCCATTGCCTCGAGTTAACTCGCTAATCGCCGAAAATGCCCGAAAACGAACCTCGATCGGCGAGTTCGATCTCGATTGCCGCGGACGAGAAAAAGAGGCCGCGAGATCAAGGAATCCGCCCGTCGACGCTGGCTCCCGGTTGTCGCGGCTGGATCATAGCGCGGTGTCGTCTCGCGATAGCGACGGCATTGAACAAAGGTGCCGCGTTAAGTAATTGTATTGTCCGAAAACCTTTCCGTCCTTTCGTTTCAAGATACAATAATGCCGACCTAGACGACTAAGTGCGTGTGTATGTACGCATGCGTGTGTGTGTATATGTTTCGCATATTTATCTACTGAGCTTAGTACACGACACGCCACTTTTGAACTTTTTAAACCACTCGAAGCACTGTGATTTACCAAGAGTATGCTCACCGTAAGCTTCGACAAGCATTCGATGCGAT
>NW_017300033.1:40993-48680 GCF_001594075.2 Trachymyrmex cornetzi | reverse complement strand
CTGACGGCAACTACATTGACAGCTATGGCCATCTATTGGTAAATTCCGGTTTCATGTTTACATACCTGGTATGAGTTGAAGACGCTAGCCATCATTTATACTCTTAGGCGATTCCGCATTTACCTGCAGGATATTCCGTTCACGATAATAACAGACTGCAATGCACTAATTATAACATTAAATAAACAAAGTATAAATCCACGAATAGCTAGATGGGCCTTAGAGCTACAAAATTATAATTATCGTACTGAACATCGACCGGGGACGAAAATGACACATGTTGATGCTCTCAGTAGAATGAATAGTATTTTAGTCATTGAAGATAATACATTTGAATTCAATTTGTCGGTATGCCAGTCTTAAGACACCGTGATTAGAGAGATAAAAACGCGATTAGAAACGGAACAAGATAAAACATACGAAATGAGAAACAGCCTCGTATATCGCAAGAAAAAAGATAAGCTCTTGTTCTACGTGCCGCATGCGATGGAACAAGAAACACTACATAAATATCATAACGAATTTGGTCATTTCGGCGTTGATTAAACGTACGCGCTATTACTGGAGTGCTATTGGTTTCCCAACATAAAAGATAAAATTCACGTACATGTACGTAACTGCATAAAATGCATTTCATTTTCGAAACCCTCAGAGTTGAGGGCTTCATTCATAGCATTCCGAAGGGAAAGGAACCCTTTGTAATACAGGGTGCGGCGCCAAAATCCGAACAAATTTCAAGTTGAAATTCCCTCCCTTCAATACCATTGGTAGATGTCGCGATTGGCATTCAAATAGCTTGACGCATGTACTAAACCATCGTAACCTCGAAACAGTCGCAATGTTGAAACCAAGTGCGGAGTATAACCGAAGAGCCGCGATTATCGAAAGTATTCGCGCCGGGTGCTTGGCGACAGAAATCATTCGGTTTTTCGGGTATCCGAGATCGACTGTGTATGATGTCTTCGCAAAGTACCATGAGTCGGAGAAGTCCAACGAAGGTTCTGCAACACCGGCGAGGAAATTCCACTCGAAGGAGCGCGTTGTCAGGACGCCCGATCATTCAACGGGCTTAGGAGCTGATTTTTGAGAATCCAGGGCAGTCGATCCGAAAATTGTCGTCGGTTGTTGATGTGAGCGAGAAAACTATGCGTCGAATCGTCGAGGAGGACCTTCGCTACAAGTCTTACACAATTAAAGTGAGACAGATGCTTTCCGAAGCCGCTAGGACAAAGCGAGTTGAACGCTGCAACCTGTTTTTGTGTTCCTTAAAACAGAATGCTGCCGGACGACTCAAGTTTTTTTCTGACGAGAAAATTTTTACTGTGAATGCGAAAATCAATCGAAGGAATGACCGCTGGCTCGCCCACAACCCTGAAGATGTCCCCATTGGTGCAAGAACGAAATTTCCGGCGAATGTTCACGTGCTAGGTGTTGTGTCCAGTGAGGGTGATGTCTTGCCACCGCATTTTTTTAACAAAGGGGAAAATGTCACAAAAGAAGTATATTTGCGTGTTCTGACAAATGTAGTGAAGCCGTGGATGGAAACTGTGTCGTCTGGAAAGCCATATGTTTTCCAGCAGGACGGTGCGCCCGCCCACACAAGTCATTTGGTGCAAAATTGGTTGTCGGACAACGTCGACATGTTTTGGTCGAAAGAATTTTGGCCTCCCAACAGCCCAGATTTGAATCCTTTGGATTCAATTCTTCTATGTATGGGGCATGGTTGAAAGGGTCACGAACAAGTCCAGACATCCAAATGTCGCATCATTGAGAGCTGCTATTGAAGCGGCATTCACCGATATGGACCGTAACACATTAAAGCGTGCCTGCGCATGCTTCAGACCGAGAATGGAAGCGGTCATTCAAGCAAGCGGAGGATATATTGAGTGAATATGTTCTTTATGGCCTCACAAACAATGGAGGTAAACAAATTTTGTAAACCTTTTCATTCTAGCAATAAAACATATGTTTAGAAAAAATGTATAATTTGTCCGGATTTTGGCGCCGCACCCTGTACATATAGATCATATTGGTCAAGTCGATCAGACGAATACAGTTAATAGTCCAGTCGGTGGAGAGTTTAACCTCCGAAAATTAAAAAACAAGTCGGTCTCACCGCGAATCGTTAGTATTTTTCGAGTACTTTGAAATAAAAAAAAGTTTACAAGGGTAGGGGGGGAGCTTCATATAGAAAAAGTGTCTCAAACTTAAAAATTTTTGTTTTTTGCAAATAACTCGAGAAATATGTAATTTGGGAGGAAATATTAAGAAATCAAAATTGAAGAGGAGAAAATTCTGTACAAAAAAGGTATTTACAAGTTTTTTCGTCCGATCAATCAGTACTGCGTAAAATGCAACTGTCCGCGTACTCTTACTCACGCTCTGACGGTCGGCGTCAGATGACTACATGCCACATAATTAGGTCGCGCGCAATACGAAAATCGCCATAACTTTTCACAGAATTATCGTATCGAGGTAAACCAAAAACGATTTTAAAGAGGAAGGTCTCTACTTCTTAAAGCATATGGTACATTTTAATTTTATCGATGTTTTAAGTCATTAAAATGTGTTAAACCAATCAATTGTCTCTATTTCGGAGTTAGATTACACTTTTATCGGAATATGTAGAAAAATACTGTTAGCTAAGAAAATATACTGAATGATTATGATTTGTATACGTCAATAATGAACCTGAGTGCTTGCAAATATTTTTATAACTTTAAGGCATAAAATGGCGATGTTTTACAATGTAGCATTTTTTTATTAAATTTCTCTTCTTTCGAAAATGTTGTTGAAAACGTTGAAAAAAAATGATTTTTGAAAAACTGCGATATGTATTAGAAAGCTAAATATGTGTTCTTTTGAATGGCGCAGGCGTTTTTTGGTTAAAATCTGTATATTCTTTTTTACATCTAACAATTAGAAAAATATCGTAAAATCCTGTTTTATTTTCAAATGCCTCGCATTTATCGAATATGCAATATTTTTTAATGTTTCAAGCGGCAAACCAAAGAAGATTATTTATATTTATAAGTCTCCTATATAAGTAATTCATATAGTATAAGGGCATAAAATGAGAGAGGCCCGAAACAGACACAATGGGACGGGCCTTCCCAACAACAGCTGCGTGCCAGCCCGGTCCAGAGCGGTGGCCGGCGCGGCGTGGCGGTCGACGGACGATGTGTCTCCGCTGTACCTGCGCAGTAAACAGGTATACTAGCATGCTGTCAGGACCGTTACTAATCAACAGTTGATTTTGTATTGCTCGCATTATTTTTGTACTAAATAATACTGTATAACATAGAGCAGTTTTACAGAAAGTGTAGTAAGTGAAATTCGGAACTACGTGATGCGCTAAAATAAGTGATTTGGAGTATTTGGCGTATTTTTGAAACAACGTGGACCGTTGTAAAACACGTGAGTATTTGAAGCAATATATTTGAATGGTTATTTCTATAAAATCAAAATTAATTTTTCTTTAAATAATATTTAATTTATTTCTTATTTAATATATATTAAAAATAAATTAATCTAATTTTTTAATTTGGGTTAAAATTAAACCCAAATTTAAATTTAAATTTTATTTAAAAATGGATTTAAATTGTAACAAATAAATAGTTATGTAGCAACATTATTAAAAATGCAGTAATTTTAATACGGACTTTGTTAGATAATTGAAACCAAAATATATTCCACATATTTATATTTTTCATCTGTGCGATTGATAATTGTGCAGAATGCATACTTACCAATCAGTCAGCTCATGTAATACACATTCCGAATACAAGATGGCACTGCCATGTATTATCTTTATATCTATCTTTGTAAAGAGTCTACCAAAGGTTCCGGGACAGCTCAATAACTTTTGAAAAAAGTTATTGAGAAATTTTTTCAAAGTTTTCAATTTTTATTGAGTTTCTGAAATAAATGTGTTTTCACTTATGCCATAAAAGCCCGCTCTCCGTCATAGTTTATTGTATTTAATTATATCATGCCATTTTTATACGCATATTTTTCATTTGTAATATTTACCACATTATTAAATGCTCCATCCTCTTGCTATAATTTTGAATTAAATTTTCAAAAATGTCATGTACTTACGAAAAGTAATATTTGTTTTGTTAGTGCTTTTAATTCTATTAATTGTCAGTTCCATTTAATCATTTGTTCGCAGGAAACTAGTAATTATGGATGCAAGTGCTATATGTTTCATCTGCAATGCAGATCTATCCTGTATGGAAACAGTGACGGTTGATCGTGGTATGGATACCTTAAAGTCTGTAAGTTTGAAACGAAATGACGGACATTATAAGCAATTGTGCAAATGTAAATCCATCACGGTACACATTGAATGCCGACGCAAATATGTATTGAAAAGAGCAGATGGGACATTTTCTCATGATCAATTTAAAATCGAAAAAACTCAAGGAACATCTAATTTCAGCCCGACAAAAAGTAAAGTAAAAGGAAAGTACAAAGTCACTTCAACTTTCAAAATTCTTGCTTTATCTGTGGCTTACAGGCTGACATAGAAAAAGAAAAAAAGAAGCCTGTGAGTAAAAGAAATAATATTTCAATTGTTGGCGAGGAATCGTTACAGGAAAATTTGGTAAAAATCTTGACGCCGAAGACTGATAAAAATGCTCAATGTATAAAAAAAACGTATATTGTGCGTTAATCTTCTCAGTGCACAAGCGAGGTACCATCGGAAATGTTATAGTTCATGCGTTAATAGGTACTGTAATGTTAGTGATGGTAAAGTTGGTCGTCCACTTGATGACACTATTTTCGAAGAAATGGACAAAATTTACGAATATATTGATGCTAGTAATGACTCTCAATTTACTTTGCAAGAGTTATCTGAATTAACAGGTTTGTATCTTATTTAAGAAATGTTAATTTTTATATGTATGTATAAAATGGTATTCAGAAAATAAAGTGATATGATTTTTTAGGAGTTAATGGTCCACGTACCGACACTATTAAGGATCGTTTGCAAAAATATTATGGTGCAGAAAAAATAAAATTTATTGCAAAGACCGGCGCTTCAACAATTGTATACTTTGAAGACGACGAATATGATATCCTTCGAAAAAGTTGGATTGATGCTTCGAAAAATGTAGAGGACAGTCGCAAAAAAATATTACTCGCAGCAGCTTCTATCATACGTAATGACATTCGCACTCAAATGTATGAGAGAGAATATTATCCTCCTAGCGACAGTTTTTTGCAGAATGTGGATGACTCGATACCAGAGAGCCTAAAAGTATTGACTGAGGCAATTATTTTGAAAAATAAAAAAGGCGATATAAATTCTTCGAAAACAAAATGTATTACAATCAATCATCAAATAATGTGCGCCGTTCTCCCAAGATCTTTTTTATCACCATTACAAGTTGGATTAGCCGTAATGTTACATCGAAAATTTGCATCAAAGCGAATTATTGATATTTTTAATCGACTCGGAGTTTGCTGTTCATATACCGAGGCTAGGCTGTATAAGGATAGTGCTTTAAAAAGTATTGTTCCTCCTAAAAAGAATGGTGTATTTTCGCAATTTGCATTTGATAACGCGGATTTTAATATAAACACAATAGACGGAAAAAATACCATGCATAGTATGGCTGGGATCGAAATCGTCACACCAAAAGATTGCTTCGAATCACTTGTTCCTGTGAAACACCTCAAAACTCCATTATCTGCAAAAGAAGTTAGCATGATTACAAAGATCCCGTTTCAGATTTATGAAAATACGAATCCTACTGGATGCAAGAGTATACTTGTCAAAAAAGTAAATGTAGTGGATTTCGGCTACCTAAATTTTATTAATGCGGAATTACTGTGGACGTATGGGAAGACACAAGTAGACAACATGCCTGGTTATAATGGGTTCATGAACATGTTAACGAAAAACATGAAATACGAACAAAGCAAAGTGATATGTTTACCATTCGTAAATATGCCTCCAACAAATCCAGATACTATATATACGGTTTTGAAGTTTGCTGCAAAATTGGCTAACGATTTAGGGCTCCATAACTGTTTTACAACTTTCGATCAACCGTTGTATCAAAAAGGCGTTGAAATAGTAAAAACTTCTTGTGATGAAGACATGTTAAAAATAATACCTCGCTTGGGAGGATTCCACTTAATAATGTCGTATTTAGGAAGCATAGGTTTCATCATGGCTGGAAGTGGTTTACACGAAGTTTTGGAGGTATGCTACGCTTCATGTTCCGTTGATAAAATGTTAACAGGTCACGTATACGCTCGAGCTGTACGAGGACACACTCTCGTTTATTTAGCTTTATGCAAAAAAATTTTCGACGAGTTAGATTTCTCCGATGAAGATCGTGTTTCCTTACAATCTTTTTGTTTACATGATGATGAAACAGAGTCACTTTTAACGCTTAATGAAAATGAATTTTTAAATAAGGTAAATAACCAGTTTTTAAACAAAATGCAAGAAATTTCTGAGAGGGGAAATACTGCTAAATTATGGATTCAATATTTCAAAATGGTCTCGATAGTCAAATCATTTATGCGTTCGGAAAAAATGGGCGATTTTCGCATACAAATTTGTTTCATCGAACAGATGCTGCCATATTTTCATGCGGCTAGACATTACAATTACGCTAAATCTGCTCATCTATATATCTATACTCAGGAAATGAAAAATTTTCTTGATGAAATGGACGAGATTTGTTCCTCTACTTCACTTGATAATGCTCACAAAGTACGGGAGTATAGGAATTTTGTTGAAAATGGATTATGCACTGTAAGACGAGCGAATAAATTTTGGAGCGGTAACCACACTGACATGACCATTGAGCAAGATTTCATGCGAACGATAAAAATTGAGGGGGGTTTAATCGGTCGTGGAATCAGTGATAGCACCCAAACTAGATTTATTGCAACGATGCCTTACCTACATGACATCTGCGAGGAAGTTGAAAGATTTTGCAACATAAGATTTTCCACAAGCGAGCAGCACGTTGATGAAAGAGATTCTAGGATCAAACGAGATAAAGATGATCTTGAAAAAATTATACATTTTTTTTATTTCCATGATCCTTTTTGTTACGAGCCAAATGTGATGTCTATCGCTTCTGGTGTTGTTGGCAATTCAAATATAAACTGTCACGATGCTGAGAGTGTAGGAAAACAAAATATGAATAACATGACTGGAAAATCATTCAGTGAAATAACATTTCAACGCAAAAATCGTGTTAAAAATTTACAGAGTTTAAATAGCAGTTTAAAAGTAGGCAAAGAAGTAATTGCGATCGATCCTCATCTTTTATCCCAACGAATATGTGTGGCAAAAAAAAGCGAAGAAGAATTAAAGGAATACCTTTGTTACGAATTGTCACCGTACCCTCTGTCTTTATTTCATGACGGCACTTTACGAAAGACAGCAAAATCAATTTTATTTGATATATTTGATGAGGAGGTCGTCCAGTTCCACAATGACGATACAGTTTACATCATCGATGGTGGCATGTTGCTTCATCGTATCGTTTGGTATCAGAACGAATTATTTAAAGACATCTTTGATAAATACGTCACATATGTGAAAAAACATTTCAATGCAAATAGTATTGTAGTATTTGATGGGTACGATTACAATGACCAGAGCATAAAAAGTAGCGAACGACAACGCCGATCTACTAAAAATTCGTGCCCT